>NW_025536309.1:0-62659 GCF_020615455.1 Coregonus clupeaformis
AGTACATGTCTTCCAGAGATGAAGAGTATAATACTGAGGGAGAGGAGCATAGGAGGTGGATAGAGGGGAGAAGAAAAGGGAGGAGAAAAGGAAGAGAGGAGGAAAGGAGAGGGGGGAAGGCTAGGAAGAGTGATTTGGTTGTTCCTTATGCTTTGCAGTGGTGGGAAGAAAGTGCTCCAAATTGTCATACTTGGGTAAAACTAAAAATACTTTAGTAGACAATGACTCAAAGTATAAAAGTGGATATCACCAGTAAAATGACTTAATAAATTCTAAGAAAAAGTATCTATCTGGTTTTTAGTATGCTTGTGCAGCGGTGGGAAAAGGGAGTACTCAGTGTCATGCTTCGGAGTAAAAGTTACAAAAGTAAATGCTATACGTCAAATTCGTATATAAGCTACAATATGTAACTTTTTGGGCGGCCAGGCAAATTCATGAAATGTGAGTTATAGATGTGTCATGAGCACTCTCTCTCCTGGTAGCAACATTAATTGCATTCAGTCATCTTCCACTCTGTATGCCTCCCCCTCTCTATCAAACTGTAGCTCCTCCCTGCTCTGTCTCTTTAGTTACACTGCCCACTGCACTACATTTCCACTACCATCTCCACCTGCCTCACTCACATCTAATTCTCTGCTAGGCCTGAACTGCATTTCCCCTACCTCTCCCAGTATATCAAGCCCTGGTTTTCAGCCAAGCCCCTGTCAGGTGCGTCTTCAAACCGGACCATAACCTGCCTGTCCTGCGCTCACCCATTCCTGTCTGTGTGCCGATCCTTTCACTCGACGCTGCCTCCTTGTTCTACTGCCCCGTCTATCCCAACCTGCCTTTCGGACCTCGAGCTTCCCTCCGATCTGGCCCTCCGGTAGCTCGTTTCTGCCTTCTGTCTCTCCCGCGATAGTTGCCCAGCCCTGGTCTGTACTTCTTTACGCACTGCATTCATATTGCTGTTGTGTGTGTGTGTTCCCCAAGGTCTCGACACCGGATAGCGATGCCCAGGCGTTTCACCTGCACCCTCAGCCCGATGCGCCGCTCCATCCCTGGGAACACACACACTAAGCACTTGGACTGGACACCCCGGACATTTGGTGACCCCCCTGGAGCACGGTACCCACAGGAGGACCCTGAAGAGACCCCTGGCACCCCTGGGACTCTCTTCCCGCCTGTAACCTTGAATAAAAAGAACTCTGAATTTGAACTTGCGCTCTTGCAGGTCCTCTTCTGTTGCGTGACAGAGCGATCTGGCCATCATGGACCCAGCGCACTCCTGACTCCCGATGGAGGAAGAGCCAGAGAGACTGCCCGGCAGAACTGGGCGGCTCTGGGGAGCACATAAATCGGATGGTGGCGACATCGACTTTACATCCTCTCCAGCTATTCAACCAGCAGCAACTTAACAGTTCCAAAACTGCCAGCTTAGCTAGCCCAAGCCCCTTGCAGCTGCCTCTCAAGCCCATCCTCCACCTACACCCCCTGGTCGCGCACGTTGTTTCCTGTACCACGATTCTCCTTCATTCCCTCCGCTGGAGAGTCCCAAGCTGCAGGCCGGCAGTGCTGCCACACAGATCCCCGCGCTCCTGAACCAAGGATTGGGAACCCGGAGCGTTTTGATGGCAACCAAGAAAGCAAGTAAGACCATTCTTGAGCAGCTGAGATTCAGGTTGCACCACAGCCCAGGACTTTCTCAGCAGAGGGAGTCAAGGTGGGGTATGTCATCACACATCTCACCCGGTCGAGTTTCTCGGAGTTTGGCGAGAACGGCGAATTCGACCACAGCAAACCCCAGCCCTGTGCCTCCTTCAGTGACTTTAAGAGAGAGATATTAAAGGTCTTTGACCTGAGCATAGCCAACAGCCGAAGCGTCACAAGCTCTGCTCACCATCCGTCAGAGCCTAATCCGGACAGTGGCAGACTTCTCCGGCCCTTACAACCTGGCCATGGTCACTTTCGTTTTAACCCAGAGGCACTGGTGCAAGCCTTCCTCCATAGCCCTGGCGGACTATGTCAAGGCGAAACTTATTTCCCACTGACCCTGCCCTCACGCGCCATTGCGTTCGCAGTGACTTCATGCCGTATACAGGACCCGGAGGAGGAGGGAGGAGAAGGGCCGTCTCAGTCTCATCACCCCATCCGTACAGCGGAAGTCGATCCGCCTTCTGTCCAGCGCCTGCCTGTCAAGTCCCCTAGCCAACTCAATCAGCCTGAGCCCATGAGATTGGCCGGTTGCCTCTCTGAGCTCCCGAGGAGGCGTCGGGCGGCGTCCTAGCTCCAGCCTTTGCCTCTGCTGTGTGGTGGCGAGAATCTGCCGTGTCGCTTCTTGTCCAGTGCCAAGGCATGGCTCCAGGTGGGGGGGGAGATCCCGGGTGAGGCTCAGCAAGCCTTCAGTCTCCCTCCATCACAAGAAAGACCCTGCTTCATCTCCGCCTTCAGCTTCTGTCAAGACTCGCCCATTGCTGCAAACCGCCCTTGTGGATTCCGGGCAGAAGCAAACATCGCTGGTCCCTGGGCTTGCTCAGCAACTGGCGGAACCATCATCCAGCTGACACAACCCATTCCTGCCCCCGAAAGGCCCTAGATGGGCATCATCTTCAGCACTGTCACTCATATCTACACGCCCCTGTGACGAATCCTGCTGTCAGGACGCCACCAGGAGGTCCAGTTCACCTCTAACACACTCACTGGCCTGAACCACTCATTCTTGAATTACCCGTGGCTCCGTCAGCACAACCCCCATCGACTGGGAGGCCCAGAACAGTCCGTGAAGTGGGGAAGGAGTTGTCACCAGACCTGTTTAAGGGGGCCACCCTGCCCGTTCACCGGGAAGGATCTCGGCTTCCTCGACATATCCAATGTTCCGGCCTGTTACCACAGCCTGAAGAAAAGGGGTGTTCAACAAACCCAAGCGACATCTCTACCCCCCACACAGACCCTATATGACTGCGCATGAGTTGATCTCACCTGCTTCTGGCACTGCACCTCCCAAAGTGCGTCTGTATTCACTGTCAGCCTCCGAGAAAAGGCCAGGAGGACTACATTAGCTGGCTCTCTTGCCTCCGGGATAATGTGGGTAAGTCGTCTTCCCCGCGGGAAGCGGATTCTTCTTTATCAGGCCAGAGGGCGGTTCTCTTCCGTCCATGCAGGATTGCCGGGGTCTGAGCACATCACGGTTGGAGAATCGCTACCCACTGCCCTTACTTTCGTCTGCCTTGAACCTGCGGCCTGTGTTCACTAAAGCTGGACCTTCAATGCTCTACCATCTGAAGTGCGGATGAGGAAGGGAGCGGGATGGAAGACAGCGTTCAACACACCCAGCCGGCCACACTATGAATATCTCGTCATGCCTGCCCCTTGGCCTCAGCAATGCCCCAGCAGTTTTCCAAGCCCCACAATGATATCCTTCAGGGACCGCTGCACAAATACGTTTGTTTAGTGTACCTTGACGATATTCATATCTCCCAAAGACTCTGTCCAAAGTCACCCCGCTTCGTCGGTTGGTCTCGCCGCTCCGGAGAACTCTCTTTCCGTGAAGGCAGAGAGTCGCGAGTTTCCATGCCAAGACGTTTCATTCCTGCGGGCATGTGGTGACCAGGCGGACATTCAATGGATCTCTGGCACCCGAAGGTGGGCTGTCCTTCTGGCCCAGTTCTGAGTCTCGGGAGAAGTTGCAGCAGTTCTGGGCTTTGCCAGCTTTCATAGGAGATTCATCCAGAAATACTATAGCACAGTGGCTGCACCCTCCCACGACGCTAACCCGGCACCTACAACCAGTACCAATGGACATCAGCTGCTGATAAAGACCTTCAATATCCTCAGGGCATGTTTTCACTTCTGCTCCCATGCTCAGATGCAGATGCAGCAAGGCAGTTTGTGAGTGAAAGTAGATGCTTTCGGACGTGGGGAGTGCGGTGCAGTGCTTTCTGAAAGCGCAGCTAGGGGATGGCAAAGATGCACCCCTGTAGCCCTCTGCTCCACATTCGGCTAACCCCTGCCGAATGCAACTCGACATTGGAACCCCGGGAGGCATGTTGGCTGTCAGGCTCGCCCTTACGTGCCCTCTCAAGGGTCAAAGGAACCCATTAAGCTAGTGTGGACAGACCACCAGAACCTGGGTATATCCAAACAGCCAGGAGGCTACAGAACTCCAAATCAACAGCGGTGGTCTCTGTTCTTTACAAGGCTTCAATTTCACGGCTCCTACACTTCCAGGGATCTGCCAACATCAGGCTACTGATGCTTTTCCCGGATGTTTCTGAAGGGCAGACCACCGCCATGACCAGCTCCCATTTCTTCCCAGCCGCTGGTGGCCGGCCCTCACCTGGAATCAGAAGCAGTCATGGAGGCTCTTGGACCAGCCATCCCAGCACCCCGCCGTCTGTTTGTTTAAGCAAATCTCAGGTCACCCACTGTGATTCAGTGGGGCACGAATCCCGTCTACCGGCCTGTCATCCGGCATCACTGCGCACCCTTCATCCTGGTCCGTAGCCCGGATTCTGAGTGGCGAGGATCGAGGCGAGGTGTCGAGTCGTCGAGCTTGTCCCACTTGTAGCTCCGAGAGCAAGACTCCCAACCGGCCTCCTGCTGGGTTGCCGCAACCCCTACTCTAGCCCCAAGAGGCCCTGGTCCCACGTTTCACTGGACTTTATTAGGGACCTTCCCAGCCCTCTGACGGACACACAGCTCTTACCCATTGTTGACCGCTTTAGTAGGATGAGCCACCTACGTGCCTTCCCAAACTACCCTCTGCTAAAGAGACCTCCCAGGTGGTCCTGGGGAACATGTGTTTACGTATCCATGTCTATGACTACCCCAGGATATAGGTCAGACCGGGGGACCCGCCAGTTCTCATTTCTTGGAAGGGGTTCCTGTCCTTCTCCTTGGGGCTCGCCAGCCTATCGTCCTGGATTCCACCCGCATGTCAAGCGGCCAGACTGAGGCATGAACCAGGAGCTGGAGAAGGCACTGAGGTGTGTGGCCCAAAAATCCCCGGGCCTGGGCTCAACACCTGCTCTGGGTGGAATATGCCCATAATTCACTCAACCAGTTCCTCCACCCGGGCTCTCCCCCTTTTCAGTGTGTCTCCGGGTATCAACCTCCACTGTTTGCCAGCCAGGCGGATGCCCACCTGTCTGCGTCTGCTCTTACGTCCATGCCACGCCGCTGCCGCCTTGCCTTGAGCTGCACTGTGCTCCTGAAGTCTAGAACCAGCTACGCGTCGGTGCCAACCGACGGAGGACCCCCCCAATTTACTACCGGGTTGGTCAGAAGGTCTGGCTGTCTGCCAGGATCTGCCGCTGCGGGTTGTATCACGAAAGCTGGACCCTCGCTTCATTGGTCCTTTTCCTGTGCAGAAAGTCATCAGTCAACGGCGGTCCGACTCAGTTGCCCGCTTCCATGCGGGTCCACCCCACCTTCCACGTCTCCAAGGTCAAGCCGGTCCATGAAAGTCCCTGGTCCCTGCAGCTCCGGCGCCACCTCCTCCGCGCCTCGTAGATGGCGGTCCTGTCTTCACCGTCCGGCGGCTGCTCCGCTCTAGGCGAAGGGTAGGGGTCTCGGTACCGTTGATTGGGAGGATATGGTCAGAGGAGAGGACCTGGATCCCGGCCAGGAGGATAGTGGACCGGACCCTTATCACTGACTTCCACCGACTACATCCTGATCAGCCTGCAATCCGTAGGGGCCGTCCCAGGGGTTCCTAGCCGTCCGGCCCGCCCTGCTCCTGTCTCAGTGCCTGTCCTGTCTCCCGACCGTGACCCTCCAGCTCCTTCTGAGGATGAGGAGATTCCTGGACCGCTCGGAGGAGTTCTGACCCGCCGCCTGTCCCCTCCACCCTCCCGGCATGATGTTGTTCTTGGGACTTCTGGGGCGTCCCTTGGAGGGGGTCCTGTCATGAGAACTCTCTCTCTCCCTGGTAGCAACATTAATTGCATTCAATTATCTTCCACTCTGCTCACCTCCCTCTCTCTACTCAGCCTAACTAGCTCCACCTGCCCTGCTCTGCTCTTGTTACCTGGCCAGCTGCACTGCATTTCCCACTCACCCATCCTCACCTTGCCTCACTCTGTTCTAATTACTCTGCCAGCTGAACTGCATTTCCCCACTACCTCTCCCAGTATATCAAGCCCTGGTTTTCAGCCGCCCTGTCAGATCGTCTTCAAAACCCGGACCAGTAACCTGCCTGTCTGCGCTCTGACTCCTGTTTGTGATACCGATCCTTTCTTGACTGCCTCCTTGTTCTACTGCCCCGTCTATCCCAACCTGCCTTCTGGACCTCGACTACTCTCGATCTTCAGCCCCTCCGGTAACTTTCGTTTCTGCCTTCTGTCTCTCACCCACGATATTTGCCCAGCCCTGATCTGTACTTCTGCCTGCCATTCATATTGCTGTTGTGTGTGTGTGTTCCCCCAGGTCTCCGACCACCAGATGAGCGTGCCCAGACGTTTCACCACCCTCAGCCTCGTACGCCGCTCCATCCCTGGGGAAACACACACTAAGCACTTGGACTGGACACCCCCGGACATTTGGTGACCCCCGAGCAGGTACCCACAGGAGGACCCTGAAAGACCCCTGACACCCCTGGGACTCCTCTTCCCGCCTGTAACCTTGAATAAAGAACTCTGAATTTGAACTTGCGCTCTTGGGTCCTCTTCTGTTCGCGACAAGATATGTCATTCTCATTGAAAGCCAGTCTAAACGGTAGATGTGTTCTATGTGGGCTATTTCTAAGCTTCTTGTTCTTAAGTTTCGTTTTTGCGTCTTTTACTTTCGGTTTTGTACACCAGCTTCAAACAGCTGAAAATACAATATTTTTTGGTTATGTAAAATATATTTTTCACAGAGATTTCTCTACACAATGACTGCTTGTTTTGTCACATAAACTGAAATGAGGGGTGAACTATTAGAATTTGAGCAACCAGGAAACGGCCAGAGCGATTTCTGCATATTGCATCTTTAAGCAAACCAGATAGCACAATTTTCTTGTTTTTAACATTTATGGGCAGCCAGGGAAACACTCCAACAATCAGACATCATTTACAAACACAGTATTTGTGTTTAGTGAGTCCGCCAGATCAGAGGCAGTAGGGATGACCACCTGTTATATTGATATTAGGTGCGTGAATTTGACCATATTTCTGTCCTCTGCCTGAGCATTCTAAACATAGTACTTTTGAGTGTTAGGAAAATGTATGGGAGTAAAAAAGTACATATTTTCTTTAGGAATGTAGTGGAAAAATTGTAAGTTAAGTAGCAGATACCCCAAAAAAAAACGACTTAAGTAGTACTTAAAGTATTTTTACTTAGTTACTTTACACCACTGCTTAGCTGAATAAACAATTTATCAAGCTGATCATCAAACCTGATGTGTGTGTGTGTGTGTGTGTGTTTTCTGTAGGATTTCTTCAGTAAATCAGATCCATTTTTTGGAAATCTTCAGAATAAATGATGATGGCAGTGGATCACTAGTTCACAGAACTGGGGTAAGTTGCACACACACACATTTTATTACATTTACATTTTAGTCATTTAGCAGACGCTCTTATCCAGAGCGGCTTACAGGAGCAAATAGGGTTAAGTGCCTTGCTCACAAGGGCACATTGGCAGATCTTTCACCTAGTTGGCTCAGGGATTTGAACCAGCGACCTTTCGGCTCAGGATTTGAACCAGCGACCTTTCGGACTGGCGCTCTCTTAACTGCTAGGCTACCTGTCGCCCGCCCGCAGACAGACAGTATGAGCACAGATGATGATATGGACGTGTGCAGTGGTGGAAAAAGACCAATTGTCATACTTCTGAGTAAAGTAAAGATACCTTAATAGAAAATGCCTCAAGTAAACGTGAAAGCCACCCAGTAAAATACTACCTGAGTAAAAGTCTAAACGTATTTGGTTTTAAATATACTTAAGTATCAAAAGTAAATGTAAGTGTAACCCTAACCCTATTAAGCAAACCAGACAACACGATTTTCTTGTTTTTTTATTTACGGATAGCCAGGGTGACACTCCAACACCCAGACATCATTTACAAAAGAAGCATGTGTATGTTTAGTGAGTCGCAAATCAGAGGCAGTAGGGATGACCAGGGATGTTCTCTTGATAAGTGCGTGAATTGAACAATTTTCCTGTCCTGCAAAGCATTCAAAATGTAACGAGTACGGACTAAAAAGTACATTATTTTCTTTAGGAATGTAGTGAAGTAAAGCAAAAAGTTGTCAAAAATATAAATAGTAAAGTCAAGTACAGATACCCCAAAAAACTACTTGTAGTACTTTTAAAGTATTTTCACTTAAGTACTTTACACCATTGGACGTGGTGTGTGTGTGTGTGTGTGTGTGTGTGTGTGTGTGTGCGCGTTGTCAGACGGTAATGAATGACCTCAGCCCGGTGTGGAAGTCATTCAAGGTCTCTCTGAACACACTGTGTAGTGGAGACCACGACCCAACTAAAGGTAGATCACAACCATAACCTAACCACAACATCTTCTAACCTGACCACATGCACCTGATGGTGAGTGAGTAACCTTGCCTAAGATTTGAAGACTTGTGTTACCTTCCCAAGATAATGCCTAGGCTTTAGCTCAGCAGCCTAACAGTCTTGTGACACACTTGACGACACAGTAAAATAGTCATGCTCTGTTGTGTTGTTTATCAGGTGTGTGTGTGTGTGTGTGTGTGGTGGACTCTTTAACCTTACAGAGATTCTATACATGATTGTCTTCATGAATAAACATGTGGTCATTAATTATTCACCCCAAGCCTCTTAACACCCCCGTGTCTCTTGTCATCCCTGTCACCGGGGAACACACTCAAACACACACACAAACACACACACACACAGTTACCTGTTTAAAAATTTCCTGAGTAGAGCAGAGTGGACTGAGTTAGGTCTGTGTAATTCTGAATCAAAGATTATTGTGCTAAGTCTGAATCAGTTATCATTTGTGTTAAGTCTGAATTAATGAGCTATGTCTGAATCAGTGATTGTTATGTTAGGTCTGAATCAGTGATCAGTTAGCAAAAACAGAAGGAAACGCTTTAAAACAGAATGCATAATACAAATATGATGACGGATTTTTTTGCTCTCTGTTCTGAAATGTTTTAATTTTGCTACATTTAGCGCCCTAATGAGCATGACTTAGCTCCATCGCTGTCTAATTACCATTCCCAACTTTTGATAGGTACACACACACACACACACACACACACAAACACACACACACACACTACAGCTGGAGTCCCTCTCAGGCCTCTCCAGATCAATATTTCACGCCCACCAAAACCAGCTATCCAATCATTCAGCATGGCATTTCTGTGTGTGTATGTGTGTGTGTGTGTGTGTGTGCATGCGTACGTGCGTTTCAGTGCACAGTGTATGATTGGGACTCCAATGGAGTACGACTTCATTGAGAGTTTCAGACCACCTATAAGGAGATACGCACAGACCTGGGGGGAGACAGGTACAACTAACCCAACCCTAAATCTAATACTAACCCAAACCTAACCTAACCCCTAACCCAACCCTGAATCAAATACTAACCCAAACCTAACCGAACCCCTAAACTAACCCTAACCCAACCTAAACTTAACCTGACCCTTAATGAGAAAATGTTGTAGCTTAAAATGATTTATTTGGGCTACTAACAGCTAAAAATCAAATGATTCCACTTGCATTTTTAATGTGTGTAGATACAATGGGCTGTATAAACCCCAAGTACCAACTAGAAGAAGAACTCAGAAACTCCATGGCGTCATCGTCCTCAACCACTGTAAGGTAACACTCCTTCCTATCACTCTCTCTTTATCTCTACTCTCTGTGTTGTGAAGGTTGTTTTGAATGGTATTGAAACATTCATAATGGTGTTATGAATGTCCCTTGTACAGTATACAAGTAAAGTGTTACCCTGTTATTTAAATTAGTAGTGGTATACTGGTGTTCTTTCTAACAGCAGTTATGAGGTATTCGCACACACACACACACACACAAACACATGCACGCACAGACACACACACACACACATACATACATATAGGAAGAGGCTTTCTGTAACTGGGTTCTTTCTAACGGCAGATCATAAAGATGTATTCTTTCCTGGATTACATCATGGGAGGCTGTCAGATCCAGTTCACAGTAAGTGACTGTGCATGATGGTTATCTGTGTGTTTGTGTGTGTGTGTGTGTGCGTGTGTATGTATGTGTGTGTGCGTGTGTGTGTGTGTGTGTGTGCACGGAGGTACATGTGTGTGTGTGTGGTTGAAAGCAGCCAGACCAGTGCTTAATTTGTAAATAGAGAGGTGCCGGAAAGTGAGCGTGAGAGTTAGAATTAGAATTTTAAGAACAATAATAAACAATACCATTACGACCTGCTGCGGTCATTCACTTGTGAGTTGTGAGATGCACGATCATGTTGTTCAAAGTGGCTAGAGAGGACTCGGTAATGAGAGAGAGAAATAATGATACAGAAAATATTAGATTAAATCGAGCTACGTTTGCTTCAGTTGCATCCCATTAATGACAATGAGAGGGGAAAAACTTGCAACTTATTCCTCACTAGAGCTCTGTTACCCAACCCGAGCCCGATGGGCCATACGTGTTAGGGCCAGGTAGGGCCTGTTTTTTCATCAATAACTAGGGTACCGGTAGGGCTCGGGTATCACCAAATTGATCACTAACATTTTGAAGCTGAGCCATTTGCTTGTGCTCTGCTGCGCAGTACAGTCATATCTGACTAAGATCATAACATGGTGTCAGAAGCGCTTCAACCTCGTCAAATATAAAACAGGAGAGATTATTTCACAGAAAATAATAAAGTTCCTTGAGTTGTGTCTAGTTTAGAGTGAATAAAAGTAACTAACAGCTCTCTCATGTCTCTTCATTGAGCAGAGCAGCCCGAGCGGAGCCGTTGCTATGGTTACGCCAGACTCAGATCCTCCATGAGCAGAGTTCATGGAGAGCGAGCTGACTGCAAACAGGGAGTGAGTGACAGACAGAGAGTAGCAGATAATCAGTGGTGTAAAGTACTTTAATAAAAATGCTTGAAAGTACTGCTTAAGTAGTTTTGGGGGGTATCTGTACTTTACTATTTATATTTTTTGCTAACTTTTTACAACTGTACTTTTTACCCCCATATACAGGCCCGTCTGACACCTTAAAGTACTCGTTACATTTTGAATACTTAGCAGGACAAGAAAATGGTCAAATGTACACACTTATCAAGAGAACATCCCTGGTCATCCCTACCGCCTCTGATCTGATGGACTCACTAAACACACATTCTTCTGTTTGTAAATTATGTCTGAGTGTTAGAGTGTGCCTCTGGCTATCTGTACATTTATTTTGTTTGCTTAATATAAGGAATTTGAAATTATTTATACTTTTACTTTTGATAGTTAAGTATATTTTAGCAATTACATTTACTTTTGATACTTTTTTTAACCAAATACTTTTAGACTTTTACTCAAGTAGTATTTTACTGGGTATCTTTACTTTTACTCAAGTATGATAATTGGGTACTTTTTCCACCAATGCAGCTAATGGATTTACTAACAGAGGAAGTTATTTCTGATTTCTGTTTCTGGCTGAAGCAATCGGCTGGGTAGGGTAGGGCCTGAACGTCGCGGGCATGGGTAGGGCTTAAAATCCATGTCTGTAAAGGGATATATTCCTCGCACATATGCTGGTCATCATGACTTGCTTAAATTTTGTACATTTTGTTATTCTCATTTCAGTTCTATTATTTGTCCCTCCTCTCTTATTCAGAGATGGAGTCTATACAGGCCACTTTAGGAACATTTCTAAATTAGCGAACTCACACACCCTAAAAGTCTAGAGCGATAAAAGGTTACAATGATCACTCGTGCTTGGCTGCAAAACGTATAGGTGTCCCCGGGCCATAGGCCTAATATTTAAATGAGAAAACGTAATCATAGCCTAATCATTATTTTAGCGATGCACTTGACATGCGTTTATGGATGAGAAAGTGAACTCACCATTTCCAAAAATGAATTCAGTGGGGAATCTCTGTTTTGCGATCTGTTGCCTATGTCAACAGACGGGGTTTAGTTAGCCTAAATAGGCCTTGGCACTATATATACAGTATATTTATTGCACATTGTATTAAACTGACACATTTGGCTATGTTCAACTTCAATTCATTTCCACAAAATGTGCGTCAAACCCCCCAAAAAAGGTTTGTCTCTGACTTGCATAGCGCAGGTGGTGGTCGCCTAAATTCACTGCAGTAGTAGGGGCGGCAGGTAGCTTAGTGGTTAAGAGCGTTGTGCCAGTAACCGAAAGGTCGCTGGTTCTAATCCCCGAGCCGACTAGGTGAAAAATCTGTCGATGTGCCCTTCAGCAAGGCATTTAACCTTAATTGCTCCTGTAAATCGCTTTGGATAAGAGCGTCTGCTAAATGACTAAAATGTAGTAACGTTAGCTAAAGAGACTGGTACTCAGGCTAGAATAGAGCAGAGAAATTTACAGAATTTGCATACACAGGGATAAAAAAAAAATTGTAGGCTCCAGGAAAAAATATTTCATGCAATTCCACATCATTTTACATGTCTAGATCACAGGAGGCTGCAGAGAGGAGAACGGCTCATAATAATGGCCGTAATGGAGCAAATGGAATGATTCTGCTCCAGCCATTACCACGAGCCACGTTCTTCCCAATTAAGGTGCTACCCAGTGGCGATTTTAGCATGCCAATCTTGGTGGGGCATGCCAGCGAAGCCACTACACAACTCTAAACGATACATTAAATGTACTATAACGGTGACAAACGGTGCCCACAAACTATTAGGGTCTACATAAAGCTGTCCCGTCAGTGGAGCTTATGGCTGACTTGCTTACAGTGAGGGAAAAAAGTGTTTTGCCCACTGACAAAGAAAGGATCAGTCTATCATTTTAATGGTAGGTTTATTTGAACAGTGAGAGACAGAATTACAACAACAAAAATCCAGAAAAAAAACGCATGTCAAAAATGTTATAAATTGATTTGCATTTTAATGAGGGAAATAAGTATTTGACCCCCTCTCAATCAGAAAGATTTCTGGCTCCCAGGTGTCTTTTATACAGGTAACGGCTGAGATCAGGAGCACACTCTTAAAGGGAGTGCTCTAATCTCAGCTTGTTACCTGTATAAAAACACCTGATCCTGAAGCAATCAATCAATCAGATTCCAAACTCTCCACCATGGCCAAGACCAAAGAGCTCTCCAAGGATGTCTGGGACAAGATTGTAGACCTACACAAGGCTGGAATGGGTTACAAGACCATCGCCAAACAGCTTGGTGAAAAGGTGACAACGGTTGGTGCGATTATTCGCAAATGGAAGAAACACAAAATAACTGTCAATCTCCCTCGGGCCTGGGGCTCCATGCAAGATCTCACCTCGTGGAGTTGCAATGATCATGAGAACGGTGAGGAATCAGCCCAGAACTACACGGGAGGATCTTGTCAATGATCTCAAGGCAGCTGGGACCATAGTCACCAAGAAAACAATTGGTAACAATTGCAAGGTCCCCCTCAAGAAAGCACATATACAGGCCCGTCTGAAGTTTACCAATGAACATCTGAATGATTCAGAGGAGAACTGGGTGAAAGTGTTGTGGTCAGATGAGACCAAAATTGAGCTCTTTGGCATCAACTCAACTCGCCGTGTTTGGAGGAGGAGGAATGCTGCCTATGACCCCAAGAACACCATCCCCACCATCAAACATGGAGGTGGAAACATTATGCTTTGGGGGTGTTTTTTTCTGCTAAGGGGACAGGACAACTTCACTCGCATCAAAGGGACGATGGACGGGGCCATGTACCGTCAAATCTTGGGTGATAACCTTCTTCCCTCAGCCAGGGCATTGAAAATGGGTCGTGGATGGGTATTCCAGCATGACAATGACCAAACCACACGGCCAAGGCAACAAAGGAGTGGCTCAAGAAGAAGCACATTAAGGTCCTGGAGTGGCCTAGCCAGTCTCCAGACCTTAATCCCATAGAAAATCTGTGGAGGGAGCTGAAGGTTCGAGTTGCCAAACATCAGCCTCGAAACCTTAATGACTTGGAGACGATCTGTAAAGAGGAGTGGTACAAAATCCCTCCTGAGATGTGTGCAAACCTGGTGACCAACTACAAGAAACGTCTGACCTCTGTGATTGCCAACAAGGGTTTTGCCACCAAGTACTAAGTCATGTTTTGCAAAGGGGTCAAATACTTATTTCCCTCATTAAAATGCAAATCAATTTATAAACATTTTTGACATGCGTTTCTCTGGAATTGTTGTTGTTGTTATTCTGTCTCTCACTGTTCAAATAAACCTACCATTAAAATTATAGACTGATCATGTCTTTGTCAGTGGGTAAACGTACAAAATCAGCAGGGGATCAAATACTTTTTTCCCTCACTGTAAATAAATATGGTTTCTACTGACTCCTTGTGGACTTGTGTAACTGGATAAGAACCGTATTCTCCTTCAATAATAATGAATGTTGACATTAATTTTGAACCATACACAAACATTATTACATTTATGTTCACAAAATTCATAATGTTTGTTCTTATATAATTAACACTTAGCTCTAAGTATAAGCAAGTGCAAGCAAACGAGCTGCGATGAGGTAGGCCTTCGTTCAGCAATTTCGAAATGGACACTGACAGAAATTCAGTTAGGTGTTAGTTCAGATAAATTCAGCAAGATGTTGAGGCCTTAACTTTACTCTTCTTTAAGTCACCACAGAGAGAGAGAGAGAGAGAGAGAGAGAGAGAGAGAGAGAAGACAAAAGAGAGAGAGAGAGAGAAGAAAAAAAAAAAAAGAGAGAGAGAGAGAGAGAGACTCAGACTCAGCGGATAGCCTACCATTTGAAGTATTTTATCAGACGTATGTGGTCTGAACAGGAAGGACAATACAATCACAAGGATCCACTTTTATAGACAATATACAGACGCACTGACAGCGCATTGCGCAAACAAAACAACCCTCGCAATATCAACTGGAATTACATGGATCTATTACTGAACTTTTGGTTGAACATAAATATTTGAATGGGAAGAGACTGTCACTGGTAACCATGGTTACGAGTACAGGATACTATAATACAATATTGTTGGGTCTGTAACTTACAGACCCATATAGTATCCCCTCCTCATGGTTACAGACCCAACAACATTATATAGTATCCCCTCCTCATGGTTACAGACCCAACAACATTATATAGTATCCCCTCCTCATGGTTACAGACCCAACAACATTATATAGTATCCCCTCCTCATGGTTACAGACCCAACAACATTATATAGTATCCCCTCCTCATGGTTACAGACCCAACAACATTATATAGCATCCCCTCCCTCATGGTTACAGACCCAACAACATTATATAGTATCCTCTATGGTTACAGACCCAACAACATATATAGTATCCCTCCTCGTGGTTACAGACCCAACAACATTATATAGTATCCCCCTCCTCGTGGTTAAAGACCCAACAACATTATATAGTATCCCCTCCTCGTGGTTACAGACCCTATATAGTATCCTCCTCGTGGTTACAGACCCAACAACATTATATAGTATCCCCTCCTCGTGGTTACAGACCCAACAACATTATATAGTATCCCCTCCTCGTGGTTACAGACCCAACAACATTATATAGTATCCCCTCCTCATGGTTACAGACCCAACAACATTATATAGTATCCCCTCCTCGTGGTTTACAGACCCAACAACATTATATAGTATCCCTCCTCGTGGTTACAGACCCAACAACATTATATAGTATCCCTCCTCGTGGTTACAGACCCAACAACATTATATAGTATCCCCTCCTCAGTGGTTACAGACCCAACAACATTATATAGTATCCCCTCCTCATGGTTACAGACCCAACAACATTATATAGTATCCCTCCTCATGGTTACAGACCCAACAAACATTATATAGTATCCCTCCTCCTCATGGTTACAGACTTAAAGAACATTATATAGTATCCCCTCCTCATGGTTACAGACCCAACAACATTATATAGTATCACCTCCTCATGGTTACAGACCCAACAACATTATATAGTATCCCCTCCTCATGGTTACAGACCCAACAACATTATATAGTATCCCCTCCTCGTGGTTACAGACCCAACAACATTATATAGTATCCTCCTCGTGGTTACAGACCCAACAACATTATATAGTATCCCCTCCTCGTGGTTACAGACCCAACAACATTATATAGTATCCCCTCCTCGTGGTTACAGACCCAACAACATTATATAGTATCCCCTCCTCGTGGTTACAGACCCAACAACATTATATAGTATCCCCTCCTCGTGGTTACAGACCCAACAACATTATATAGTATCCCCTCCTCGTGGTTACAGACCCAACAACATTATATAGTATCCCCTCCTCGTGGTTACAGACCCAACAACATTATATAGTATCCCCTCCTCATGGTTACAGACCCAACATTATATAGTATCCCCCTCCTCATGGTTACAGACCCAACAACATTATATAGTATCCCCTCCTCATGGTTACAGACCCAACAACATTATATAGTATCCCCCCTCCTCATGGTTACAGACCCAACAACATTATATAGTATCCCCTCCTCATGGTTACAGACCCAACAACATTATATAGTATCCCTCCTCGTGGTTACAGACCCAACAACATTATATAGTATCCCCTCCTCATGGTTACAGACCCAACAACATTATATAGTATCCCCTCCTCTTGGTTACAGACCCAACAACATTATATAGTATCCCCTCCTCGTGGTTACAGACCCAACAACATTATATAGTATCCCTCCTCATGGTTACAGACCCAACAACATTATATAGTATCCTCTCGTGGTTACAGACCCAACAACATTATATAGTATCCCTCTCCTCGTGGTTACAGACCCAACAACATTATATAGTATCCCCTCCTCGTGGTTACAGACCCAACAACATTATATAGTATCCCCTCCTCGTGGTTACAGACCCAACAACATTATATAGTATCCCCTCCTCGTGGTTACAGACCCAAATCAACATTATATAGTATCCCCTCCTCGTGGTTACAGACCCAACAACATTATATAGTATCCTCTCCTCGTGGTTACAGACCCAACAACATTATATAGTATCCCCTCCTCGTGGTTACAGACCCAACAACATTATATAGTATCCCCCTCCTCGTGGTTACAGACCCAACAACATTATATAGTATCCCCTCCTCATGGTTACAGACCCAACAACATTATATAGTATCCCCTCCTCATGGTTACAGACCCAACAACATTATATAGTATCCCCTCCTCATGGTTACAGACCCAACAACATTATATAGTATCCCCTCCTCATGGTTACAGACCCAACAACATTATATAGTATCCCCTCCTCGTGGTTACAGACCCAACAACATTATATAGTATCCCCTCCTCATGGTTACAGACCCAACAACATTATATAGTATCCCCTCCTCGTGGTTACAGACCCAACAACATTATATAGTATCCCCTCCTCGTGGTTACAGACCCAACAACATTATATAGTATCCCCTCCTCGTGGTTACAGACCCAACAACATTATATAGTATCCCCCTCCTCGTGGTTACAGACCCAACAACATTATATAGTATCCCCTCCTCGTGGTTACAGACCCAACAACATTATATAGTATCCCCTCTCCTCGTGGTTACAGACCCAACAACATTATATAGTATCCTCCTCGTGGTTACAGACCCAACAACATTATATAGTATCCCCTCCTCATGGTTACAGACCCAACAACATTATATAGTATCCCCTCCTCGTGGTTACAGACCCAACAACATTATATAGTATCCCCTCCTCATGGTTACAGACCCAACAACATTATATAGTATCCCCTCCTCGTGGTTACAGACCCAACAACATTATATAGTATCCCCTCCTCGTGGTTACAGACCCAACAACATTATATAGTATCCCCCTCCTCATGGTTACAGACCCAACAACATATATAGTATCCCTCCTCGTGGTTACAGACCCAACAACATTATATAGTATCCCTCCTCATGGTTACAGAACCAACAACATTATATAGTATCCCTCCTCATGGTTACAGACCCAACAATATAGTATCCCTCCTCATGGTTACAGACCCAACAACATTATATAGTATCCCCTCCTCATGGTTACAGACCCAACAACATTATATAGTATCCTCCTCGTGGTTACAGACCCAACAACATTATATAGTATCCCCCTCCTCATGGTTACAGACCCAACAACATTATATAGTATCCCCCTCCTCGTGGTTACAGACCCAAAAATATAGTATCCCCTCCTCGTGGTTACAGACCCAACAACATTATATAGTATCCCCTCCTCGTGGTTACAGACCCAACAACATTATATAGTATCCCTCCTCGTGGTTACAGACCCAACAACATTATATAGTATCCCCTCCTCATGGTTACAGACCCATATATAGTATCCCCTCCTCATGGTTACAGACCCAACAACATTATATAGTATCCCCTCCTCATGGTTACAGACCCAACAACATTATATAGTATCCCTCCTCATGGTTACAGACCCAACAACATTATATAGTATCCCCTCTCGTGGTTACAGACCCAACAACATTATATAGTATCCCCTCCTCGTGGTTACAGACCCAACAACATTATATAGTATCCCCCTCCTCGTGGTTACAGACCCAACAACATTATATAGTATCCCCTCCTCGTGGTTACAGACCCAACAACATTATATAGTATCCCCTCCTCGTGGTTACAGACCCAACAACATTATATAGTATCCCCTCCTCGTGGTTACAGACCCAACAACATTATATAGTATCCCTCCTCGTGGTTACAGACCCAACAACATTATATAGTATCCCCCTCCTCAGTGGTTACAGACCCAACAACATTATATAGTATCCCCTCCTCATGGTTACAGACCCAACAACATTATATAGTATCCCCTCCTCGTGGTTACAGACCCAACAACATTATATAGTATCCCCTCCTCATGGTTACAGACCCAACAACATTATATAGTATCCCCTCCTCGTGGTTACAGACCCAACAACATTATATAGTATCCCCCTCCTCGTGGTTACAGACCCAACAACATTATATAGTATCCCTCCTCGTGGTTACAGACCCAACAACATTATATAGTATCCCCTCCTCGTGGTTACAGACCCAACAACATTATATAGTATCCCCTCCTCGTGGTTACAGACCCAACAACATTATATAGGTATCCCCTCCTCGTGGTTACAGACCCAACAACATTATATAGTATCCCCTCCTCATGGTTACAGACCCAACAACATTATATAGTATCCCTCCTCGTGGTTACAGACCCAACAACATTATATAGTATCCCTCCTCGTGGTTACAGACCCAACAACATTATATAGTATCCCTCCTCGTGGTTACAGACCCAACAACATTATATAGTATCCCCTCCTCGTGGTTACAGACCCAACAACATTATATAGTATCCCCCTCCTCGTGGTTACAGACCCAACAACATTATATAGTATCCCCTCCTCGTGGTTACAGACCCAACAACATTATATAGTATCCCCTCCTCGTGGTTACAGACCCAACAACATTATATAGTATCCCCTCCTCGTGGTTACAGACCCAACAACATTATATAGTATCCCCTCCTCGTGGTTACAGACCCAACAACATTATATAGTATCCCCTCCTCGTGGTTACAGACCCAACAACATTATATAGTATCCCCTCCTCGTGGTTACAGACCCAACAACATTATATAGTATCCCTCCTCATGGTTACAGACCCAACAACATTATATAGTATCCCCTCCTCGTGGTTACAGACCCAACAACATTATATAGTATCCCCTCCTCGTGGTTACAGACCCAACAACATTATATAGTATCCCCTCCTCGTGGTTACAGACCCAACAACATTATATAGTATCCCCTCCTCGTGGTTACAGACCCAACAACATTATATAGTATCCCTCCTCGTGGTTACAGACCCAACAACATTATATAGTATCCCCTCCTCGTGGTTACAGACCCAACAACATTATATAGTATCCTCTCGGTTACCAGACCCAACAACATTATATAGTATCCCCTCCTCATGGTTACAGACCCAACAACATTTATATAGTATCCCCTCCTCATGGTTACAGACCCAACAACATTATATAGTATCCCCTCCTCGTGGTTACAGACCCAACAACATTATATAGTATCCCCTCCTCGTGGTTACAGACCCAACAACATTATATAGTATCCCTCCTCGTGGTTACAGACCCAACAACATTATATAGTATCCCTCCTCGTGGTTACAGACCCAACAACATTATATAGTATCCCCTCCTCGTGGTTACAGACCCAACAACATTATATAGTATCCCCTCCTCGTGGTTACAGACCCAACAACATTATATAGTATCCCTCCTCGTGGTTACAGACCCAACAACATTATATAGTATCCCCTCCTCGTGGTTACAGACCCAACAACATTATATAGTATCCCTCCTCATGGTTACAGACCCAACAACATTATATAGTATCCCTCTTGGTTACAGACCCAACAACATTATATAGTATCCCTCCTCGTGGTTACAGACCCAACAACATTATATAGTATCCCTCCTCGTGGTTACAGACCCAACAACATTATATAGTATCCCCTCCTCGTGGTTACAGACCCAACAACATTATATAGTATCCCTCCTCGTGGTTACAGACCCAACAACATTATATAGTATCCCCTCCTCGTGGTTACAGACCCAACAACATTATATAGTATCCTCCTCGTGGTTACAGACCCAACAACATTATATAGTATCCCCTCCTCGTGGTTACAGACCCAACAACATATATAGTATCCCCTCCTCGTGGTTACAGACCCAACAACATTATATAGTATCCCCTCCTCGTGGTTACAGACCCAACAACATTATATAGTATCCCCTCCTCATGGTTACAGACCCAACAACATTATATAGTATCCCCTCCTCGTGGTTACAGACCCAACAACATTATATAGTATCCCCTCCTCGTGGTTACAGACCCAACAACATTATATAGTATCCCCTCCTCGTGGTTACAGACCCAACAACATTATATAGTATCCCTCCTCGTGGTTACAGACCCAACAACATTATATAGTATCCCCTCCTCGTGGTTACAGACCCAACAACATTATATAGTATCCCCTCCTCGTGGTTACAGACCCAACAACATTATATAGTATCCCCTCCTCATGGTTACAGACCCAACAACATTATATAGTATCCCCTCCTCGTGGTTACAGACCCAACAACATTATATAGTATCCCCTCCTCGTGGTTACAGACCCAACAACATTATATAGTATCCCCTCCTCGTGGTTACAGACCCAACAACATTATATAGTATCCCCCTCCTCGTGGTTACAGACCCAACAACATTATATAGTATCCCCTCCTCGTGGTTACAGACCCAACAACATTATATAGTATCCCCTCCTCGTGGTTACAGACCCAACAACATTATATAGTATCCCCTCCTCATGGTTACAGACCCAACAACATTATATAGTATCCCCTCCTCGTGGTTACAGACCCAACAACATTATATAGTATCCCCTCCTCGTGGTTACAGACCCAACAACATTATATAGTATCCCCTCCTCGTGGTTACAGACCCAACAACATTATATAGTATCCCCTCCTCGTGGTTACAGACCCAACAACATTATATAGTATCCCCTCCTCGTGGTTACAGACCCAACAACATTATATAGTATCCCCTCCTCATGGTTACAGACCCAACAACATTATATAGTATCCCTCCTCGTGGTTACAGACCCAACAACATTATATAGTATCCCCTCCTCATGGTTACAGACCCAACAACATTATATAGTATCCCCTCCTCGTGGTTACAGACCCAACAACATTATATAGTATCCCCTCCTCATGGTTACAGACCCAACAACATTATATAGTATCCTCCTCGTGGTTACAGACCCAACAACATTATATAGTATCCCTCCTCGTGGTTACAGACCCAACAACATTATATAGTATCCCCTCCTCGTGGTTACAGACCCAACAACATTATATAGTATCCCTCCTCGTGGTTACAGACCCAACAACATTATATAGTATCCCCTCCTCGTGGTTACAGACCCAACAACATTATATAGTATCCCCTCCTCGTGGTTACAGACCCAACAACATTATATAGTATCCCCTCCTCGTGGTTACAGACCCAACAACATTATATAGTATCCCCTCCTCGTGGTTACAGACCCAACAACATTATATAGTATCCCCTCCCTCGTGGTTACAGACCCAACAACATTATATAGTATCCCCTCCTCGTGGTTACAGACCCAACAACATTATATAGTATCCCTCCTCGTGGTTACAGACCCAACAACATTATATAGTATCCCCTCCTCGTGGTTACAGACCCAACAACATTATATAGTATCCCCTCCTCGTGGTTACAGACCCAACAACATTATATAGTATCCCTCCTCGTGGTTACAGACCCAACAACATTATATAGTATCCCCTCCTCGTGGTTACAGACCCAACAACATTATATAGTATCCCCTCCTCGTGGTTACAGACCCAACAACATTATATAGTATCCCCTCCTCGTGGTTACAGACCCAACAACATTATATAGTATCCCCTCCTCGTGGTTACAGACCCAACAACATTATATAGTATCCCCTCCTCATGGTTACAGACCCAACAACATTATATAGTATCCCCTCCTCATGGTTACAGACCCAACAACATTATATAGTATCCCCTCCTCATGGTTACAGACCCAACAACATTATATAGTATCCCTCCTCGTGGTTACAGACCCAACAACATTATATAGTATCCCCTCCTCGTGGTTACAGACCCAACAACATTATATAGTATCCCCTCCTCGTGGTTACAGACCCAACAACATTATATAGTATCCCCTCCTCGTGGTTACAGACCCAACAACATTATATAGTATCCCTCCTCGTGGTTACAGACCCAACAACATTATATAGTATCCCCTCCTCGTGGTTACAGACCCAACAACATTATATAGTATCCCCTCCTCGTGGTTACAGACCCAACAACATTATATAGTATCCCCTCCTCGTGGTTACAGACCCAACAACATTATATAGTATCCCCTCCTCGTGGTTACAGACCCAACAACATTATATAGTATCCCCTCCTCGTGGTTACAGACCCAACAACATTATATAGTATCCTCCTCGTGGTTACAGACCCAACAACATTATATAGTATCCCTCCTCGTGGTTACAGACCCAACAACATTATATAGTATCCCTCCTCGGTGGTTACAGACCCAACAACATTATATAGTATCCCCTCCTCGTGGTTACAGACCCAACAACATTATATAGTATCCCCTCCTCATGGTTACAGACCCAACAACATTATATAGTATCCCCTCCTCGTGGTTACAGACCCAACAACATTATATAGTATCCTCCTCGTGGTTACAGACCCAACAACATTATATAGTATCCTCCTCGTGGTTACAGACCCAACAACATTATATAGTATCCCCTCCTCGTGGTTACAGACCCAACAACATTATATAGTATCCTCCTCGTGGTTACAGACCCAACAACATTATATAGTATCCCCTCCTCGTGGTTACAGACCCAACAACATTATATAGTATCCCCTCCTCGTGGTTACAGACCCAACAACATTATATAGTATCCCCTCCTCATGGTTACAGACCCAACAACATTATATAGTATCCCCTCCTCATGGTTACAGACCCAACAACATTATATAGTATCCCCTCCTCATGGTTACAGACCCAACAACATTATATAGTATCCCCTCCTCATGGTTACAGAACCAACAACATTATATAGTATCCCCTCCTCATGGTTACAGACCCAACAACATTATATAGTATCCCTTCCTCATGGTTACAGACCCAACAACATTATATAGTATCCCCTCATCATGGTTACAGACCCAACAACATTATATAGTATCCCCTCCTCGTGGTTACAGACCCAACAACATTATATAGTATCCCTCTCCTCGTGGTTACAGACCCAACAACATTATATAGTATCCTCCTCGTGGTTACAGACCCAACAACATTATATAGTATCCCTCCTCGTGGTTACAGACCCAACAACATTATATAGTATCCCCTCCTCGTGGTTACAGACCCAACAACATTATATAGTATCCCCTCCTCGTGGTTACAGACCCAACAACATTATATAGTATCCCCTCCTCATGGTTACAGACCCAACAACATTATATAGTATCCCCTCCTCGTGGTTACAGACCCAACAACATTATATAGTATCCCCTCCTCATGGTTACAGACCCAACAACATTATATAGTATCCCTCCTCATGGTTACAGACCCAACAACATTATAGTATCCCCTCCTCGTGGTTACAGACCCAACAACATTATATAGTATCCCTCCTCGTGGTTACAGACCCAACAACATTATATAGTATCCCCTCCTCGTGGTTACAGACCCAACAACATTATATAGTATCCCCTCCTCGTGGTTACAGACCCAACAACATTATATAGTATCCCCTCCTCGTGGTTACAGACCCAACAACATTATATAGTATCCCTCCTCGTGGTTACAGACCCAACAACATTATATAGTATCCCCTCCTCGTGGTTACAGACCCAACAACATTATATAGTATCCCCTCCTCGTGGTTACAGACCCAACAACATTATATAGTATCCCTCCTCGTGGTTACAGACCCAACAACATTATATAGTATCCCCTCCTCGTGGTTACAGACCCAACAACATTATATAGTATCCCTCCTCGTGGTTACAGACCCAACAACATTATATAGTATCCCTCCTCGTGGTTACAGACCCAACAACATTATATAGTATCCTCCTCATGGTTACAGACCCAACAACATTATATAGTATCCCCTCCTCATGGTTACAGACCCAACAACATTATATAGTATCCCTCCTCGTGGTTACAGACCCAACAACATTATATAGTATCCCCTCCTCGTGGTTACAGACCCAACAACATTATATAGTATCCCCTCCTCGTGGTTACAGACCCAACAACATTATATAGTATCCTCCTCGTGGTTACAGACCCAACAACATTATATAGTATCCCCTCCTCGTGGTTACAGACCCAACAACATTATATAGTATCCCCTCCTCGTGGTTACAGACCCAACAACATTATATAGTATCCCCTCCTCGTGGTTACAGACCCAACAACATTATATAGTATCCCCTCCTCGTGGTTACAGACCCAACAACATTATATAGTATCCCCTCCTCGTGGTTACAGACCCAACAACATTATATAGTATCCCTCCTCGTGGTTACAGACCCAACAACATTATATAGTATCCCCTCCTCATGGTTACAGACCCAACAACATTATATAGTATCCCCTCCTCATGGTTACAGACCCAACAACATTATATAGTATCCCCTCCTCATGGTTACAGACCCAACAACATTATATAGTATCCCTCCTCATGGTTACAGACCCAACAACATTATATAGTATCCCCTCCTCATGGTTACAGACCCAACAACATTATATAGTATCCCTCCTCATGGTTTACAGACCCAACAACATTATATAGTATCCCCTCCTCGTGGTTACAGACCCAACAACATTATATAGTATCCCCTCCTCGTGGTTACAGACCCAACAACATTATATAGTATCCCCTCCTCGTGGTTACAGACCCAACAACATTATATAGTATCCCCTCCTCGTGGTTACAGACCCAACAACATTATATAGTATCCCCTCCTCGTGGTTACAGACCCAACAACATTATATAGTATCCCCTCCTCGTGGTTACAGACCCAACAACATTATATAGTATCCCTCCTCGTGGTTACAGACCCAACAACATTATATAGTATCCCCTCCTCGTGGTTACAGACCCAACAACATTATATAGTATCCCCTCCTCGTGGTTACAGACCCAACAACATTATATAGTATCCCCTCCTCGTGGTTACAGACCCAACAACATTATATAGTATCCCCTCCTCATGGTTACAGACCCAACAACATTATATAGTATCCCCTCCTCGTGGTTACAGACCCAACAACATTATATAGTATCCCCTCCTCGTGGTTACAGACCCAACAACATTATATAGTATCCCCTCCTCGTGGTTACAGACCCAACAACATTATATAGTATCCCCTCCTCGTGGTTACAGACCCAACAACATTATATAGTATCCCCTCCTCGTGGTTACAGACCCAACAACATTATATAGTATCCCCTCCTCGTGGTTACAGACCCAACAACATTATATAGTATCCCCTCCTTGTGGTTACAGACCCAACAACATTATATAGTATCCCCTCCTCATGGTTACAGACCCAACAACATTATATAGTATCCCCTCCTCATGGTTACAGACCCAACAACATTATATAGTATCCCCTCCTCATGGTTACAGACCCAACAACATTATATAGTATCCCCTCCTCATGGTTACAGACCCAACAACATTATATAGTATCCCCTCCTCATGGTTACAGACCCAACAACATTATATAGTATCCCCTCCTCGTGGTTACAGACCCAACAACATTATATAGTATCCCCTCCTCATGGTTACAGACCCAACAACATTATATAGTATCCCCTCCTCATGGTTACAGACCCAACAACATTATATAGTATCCCCTCCTCGTGGTTACAGACCCAACAACATTATATAGTATCCCCTCCTCGTGGTTACAGACCCAACAACATTATATAGTATCCCCTCCTCGTGGTTACAGACCCAACAACATTATATAGTATCCCTCCTCATGGTTACAGACCCAACAACATTATATAGTATCCCCTCCTCATGGTTACAGACCCAACAACATTATATAGTATCCCCTCCTCATGGTTACAGACCCAACAACATTATATAGTATCCCTCCTCATGGTTACAGACCCAACAACATTATATAGTATCCCCTCCTCATGGTTACAGACCCAACAACATTATATAGTATCCCTCCTCGTGGTTACAGACCCAACAACATTATATAGTATCCCTCCTCATGGTTACAGACCCAACAACATTATATAGTATCCCCTCCTCGTGGTTACAGACCCAACAACATTATATAGTATCCCCTCCTCATGGTTACAGACCCAACATATAGTATCCCCTCCTCATGGTTACAGACCCAACAACATTATATAGTATCCCCTCCTCATGGTTACAGACCCAACAACATTATATAGTATCCCCTCCTCATGGTTACAGACCCAACAACATTATATAGTATCCCCTCCTCGTGGTTACAGACCCAACAACATTATATAGTATCCCCTCCTCATGGTTACAGACCATATAGTATCCCCTCCTCATGGTTACAGACCCAACAACATTATATAGTATCCCCTCCTCGTGGTTACAGACCCAACAACATTGTATAGTATCCCCTCCTCATGGTTACAGACCCAACAACATTATATAGTATCCCTCCTCATGGTTACAGACCCAACAACATTATATAGTATCCCCTCCTCATGGTTACAGACCCAACAACATTATATAGTATCCCTCCTCATGGTTACAGACCCAACAACATTATATAGTATCCCCTCCTCATGGTTACAGACCCAACAACATTATATAGTATCCCCTCCTCGTGGTTACAGACCCAACAACATTATATAGTATCCCCTCCTCGTGGTTACAGACCCAACAACATTATATAGTATCCCCTCCTCGTGGTTACAGACCCAACAACATTATATAGTATCCCCTCCTCATGGTTACAGACCCAACAACATTATATAGTATCCTCTCCTCATGGTTACAGACCCAACAACATTATATAGTATCCCCTCCTCATGGTTACAGACCCAACAAAATTATATAGTATCCCCTCCTCATGGTTACAGACCCAACAACATTATATAGTATCCCCTCCTCATGGTTACAGACCCAACAACATTATATAGTATCCCCTCCTCGTGGTTACAGACCCAACAACATTATATAGTATCCCCTCCTCATGGTTACAGACCCAACAACATTATATAGTATCCCCTCCTCGTGGTTACAGACCCAACAACATTATATAGTATCCTCCTCATGGTTACAGACCCATATAGTATCCCCTCCTCATGGTTACAGACCCAACAACATTATATAGTATCCCCTCCTCATGGTTACAGACCCAACAACATTATATAGTATCCCCTCCTCATGGTTACAGACCCAACAACATTATATAGTATCTCTCCTCGTGGTTAAAGACCCAACAACATTATATAGTATCCCCTCCTCATGGTTACAGACCCATATAGTATCCCCTCCTCATGGTTACAGACCCAACAACATTATATAGTATCCCCTCCTCATGGTTACAGACCCAACAACATTGTATAGTATCCCCTCCTCATGGTTACAGACCCAACAACATTATATAGTATCCCCTCCTCATGGTTACAGACCCAACAACATTATATAGTATCCCCTCCTCATGGTTACAGACCCAACAACATTATATAGTATCCCTCCTCATGGTTACAGACCCAACAACATTATATAGTATCCCCTCCTCATGGTTACAGACCCAACAACATTATATAGTATCCCCTCCTCGTGGTTACAGACCCAACAACATTATATAGTATCCCCTCCTCGTGGTTACAGACCCAACAACATTATATAGTATCCCCTCCTCGTGGTTACAGACCCAACAACATTATATAGTATCCCCTCCTCGTGGTTACAGACCCAACAACATTATATAGTATCCCCTCCTCGTGGTTACAGACCCAACAACATTATATAGTATCCCCTCCTCATGGTTACAGACCCAACAACATTATATAGTATCCCCTCCTCATGGTTACAGACCCAACAACATTATATAGTATCCCTCCTCATGGTTACAGACCCAACAACATTATATAGTATCCCCTCCTCATGGTTACAGACCCAACAACATTATATAGTATCCCCTCCTCATGGTTACAGACCCAACAACATTATATAGTATCCCTCCTCATGGTTACAGACCCAACAACATTATATAGTATCCCTCCTCATGGTTACAGACCCAACAACATTATATAGTATCCCCTCCTCGTGGTTACAGACCCAACAACATTATATAGTATCCCCTCCTCGTGGTTACAGACCCAACAACATTATATAGTATCCCTCCTCGTGGTTACAGACCCAACAACATTATATAGTATCCCTCCTCGTGGTTACAGACCCAACAACATTATATAGTATCCCCTCCTCATGGTTACAGACCCAACAACATTATATAGTATCCCCTCCTCATGGTTACAGACCCAACAACATTATATAGTATCCCCTCCTCATGGTTACAGACCCAAACAACATTATATAGTATCCCCTCCTCATGGTTACAGACCCAACAACATTATATAGTATCCCCTCCTCATGGTTACAGACCCAACAACATTATATAGTATCCCTCCTCATGGTTACAGACCCAACAACATTATATAGTATCCCCTCCTCATGGTTACAGACCCAACAACATTATATAGTATCCCCTCCTCGTGGTTACAGACCCAACAACATTGTATAGTATCCCCTCCTCGTGGTTACAGACCCAACAACATTATATAGTATCCCCTCCTCATGGTTACAGACCCAACAACATTATATAGTATCCCCTCCTCATGGTTACAGACCCAACAACATTATATAGTATCCCCTCCTCATGGTTACAGACCCAACAACATTATATAGTATCCCTCCTCCTCATGGTTACAGACCCAACAACATTATATAGTATCCCCTCCTCATGGTTACAGACCCAACAACATTATATAGTATCCCCTCCTCGTGGTTACAGACCCAACAACATTATATAGTATCCCCTCCTCGTGGTTACAGACCCAACAACATTATATAGTATCCCTCCTCGTGGTTACAGACCCAACAACATTATATAGTATCCCCTCCTCGTGGTTACAGACCCAACAACATTATATAGTATCCCCTCCTCATGGTTACAGACCCAACAACATTATATAGTATCCCCTCCTCATGGTTACAGACCCAACAACATTATATAGTATCCCCTCCTCATGGTTACAGACCCAACAACATTATATAGTATCCCCTCCTCATGGTTACAGACCCAACAACATTATATAGTATCCCCTCCTCATGGTTACAGACCCAACAACATTATATAGTATCCCCTCCTCATGGTTACAGACCCAACAACATTATATAGTATCCCCTCCTCATGGTTACAGACCCAACAACATTATATAGTATCCCCTCCTCGTGGTTACAGACCCAACAACATTATATAGTATCCCCTCCTCGTGGTTACAGACCCAACAACATTATATAGTATCCCCTCCTCGTGGTTACAGACCCAACAACATTATATAGTATCCCCTCCTCATGGTTACAGACCCAACAACATTATATAGTATCCCCTCCTCGTGGTTACAGACCCAACAACATTATATAGTATCCCCTCCTCGTGGTTACAGACCCAACAACATTATATAGTATCCCCTCCTCGTGGTTACAGACCCAAACAACATTATATAGTATCCCCTCCTCATGGTTACAGACCCAACAACATTATATAGTATCCCCTCCTCATGGTTACAGACCCAACAACATTATATAGTATCCCTCCTCATGGTTACAGACCCAACAACATTATATAGTATCCCCTCCTCATGGTTACAGACCCAACAACATTATATAGTATCCCCTCCTCATGGTTACAGACCCAACAACATTATATAGTATCCCCTCCTCATGGTTACAGACCCAACAACATTATATAGTATCCCCTCCTCATGGTTACAGACCCAACAACATTATATAGTATCCCCTCCTCATGGTTACAGACCCAACAACATTATATAGTATCCCCTCCTCATGGTTACAGACCCAACTATATAGTATCCCTCCTCGTGGTTACAGACCCAACAACATTATATAGTATCCCCTCCTCGTGGTTACAGACCAACAACATTATATAGTATCCCCTCCTCATGGTTACAGACCCAATATAGTATCCCCTCCTCGTGGTTACAGACCCAACAACATTATATAGTATCCCCTCCTCATGGTTACAGACCCAACAACATTGTATAGTATCCCCTCCTCATGGTTACAGACCCAACAACATTATATAGTATCCCTCCTCATGGTTACAGACCCAACAACATTATATAGTATCCCCTCCTCATGGTTACAGACCCAACAACATTATATAGTATCCTCCTCATGGTTACAGACCCAACAACATTATATAGTATCCCCTCCTCATGGTTACAGACCCAACAACATTATATAGTATCCCCTCCTCGTGGTTACAGACCCAACAACATTATATAGTATCCCCTCCTCGTGGTTACAGACCCAACAACATTATATAGTATCCCTCCTCGTGGTTACAGACCCAACAACATTATATAGTATCCTCCTCATGGTTACAGACCCAACAACATTATATAGTATCCACTCCTCGTGGTTACAGACCCAACAACATTATATAGTATCCCCTCCTCATGGTTACTGACCCAACAACATTATATAGTATCCCCTCCTCATGGTTACAGACCCAACAACATTATATAGTATCCCCTCCTCATGGTTACAGACCCAACAACATTATATAGTATCCCTCCTCATGGTTACAGACCCAACAACATTATATAGTATCCCCTCCTCATGGTTACAGACCCAACAACATTATATAGTATCCCCTCCTCATGGTTACAGACCCAACAACATTATATAGTATCCCCTCCTCATGGTTACAGACCCAACAACATTATATAGTATCCCCTCCTCATGGTTACAGACCCAACAACATTATATAGTATCCCCCTCCTCGTGGTTACAGACCCAACAACATTATATAGTATCCCCTCCTCATGGTTACAGACCCAACAACATTATATAGTATCCTCCTCGTGGTTACAGACCCAACAACATTATATAGTATCCCCTCCTCGTGGTTACAGACCCAACAACATTATATAGTATCCCCTCCTCATGGTTACAGACCCAACAACATTATATAGTATCCCCTCCTCGTGGTTACAGACCCAACAACATTATATAGTATCCCCTCCTCATGGTTACAGACCCAACAACATTATATAGTATCCCCTCCTCGTGGTTACAGACCCAACAACATTATATAGTATCCCTCCTCATGGTTACAGACCCAACAACATTATATAGTATCCCCTCCTCATGGTTACAGACCCAACAACATTATATAGTATCCCTCCTCATGGTTACAGACCCAACAACATTATATAGTATCCCCTCCTCATGGTTACAGACCCAACAACATTATATAGTATCCCCTCCTCATGGTTACAGACCCAACAACATTATATAGTATCCCTCCTCATGGTTACAGACCCAACAACATTATATAGTATCCCCTCCTCATGGTTACAGACCCAATATAGTATCCCCTCCTCGTGGTTACAGACCCAACAACATTATATAGTATCCCCTCCTCATGGTTACAGAACCCAACAACATTATATAGTATCCCCTCCTCGTGGTTACAGACCCAACAACATTATATAGTATCCCCTCCTCATGGTTACAGACCCAACAACATTATATAGTATCCCCTCCTCGTGGTTACAGACCCAACAACATTATATAGTATCCCCTCCTCATGGTTACAGACCCAATATAGTATCCCCTCCTCATGGTTACAGACCCAACAACATTATATAGTATCCCTCCTCGTGGTTACAGACCCAACAACATTATATAGTATCCCCTCCTCATGGGTACAGACCCAACAACATTATATAGTATCCCTCCTCATGGTTACAGACCCAACAACATTATATAGTATCCCCTCCTCATGGTTACAGACCCAACAACATTATATAGTATCCCCTCCTCATGGTTACAGACCCAACAACATTATATAGTATCCCCTCCTCGTGGTTACAGACCCAACAACATTATATAGTATCCTCCTCATGGTTACAGACCCATATAGTATCCCCTCCTCATGGTTACAGACCCAACAACATTATATAGTATCCCCTCCTCATGGTTACAGACCCAACAACATTATATAGTATCCTCCTCATGGTTACAGACCCAACAACATTATATAGTATCCCCTCCTCATGGTTACAGACCCAATATAGTATCCCCTCCTCATGGTTACAGACCCAACAACATTATATAGTATCCCCTCCTCATGGTTACAGACCCAACAACATTATATAGTATCCCTCCTCGTGGTTACAGACCCAACAACATTATATAGTATCCCCTCCTCGTGGTTACAGACCCAACAACATTATATAGTATCCCCTCCTCGTGGTTACAGACCCAACAACATTATATAGTATCCCCTCCTCGTGGTTACAGACCCAACAACATTATATAGTATCCCCTCCTCATGGTTACAGACCCAACAACATTATATAGTATCCCTCCTCATGGATACAGACCCAACAACATTATATAGTATCCCCTCCTCATGGTTACAGACCCAACAACATTATATAGTATCCCCTCCTCATGGTTACAGACCCAACAACATTATATAGTATCCCTCCTCATGGTTACAGACCCAACAACATTATATAGTATCCCCTCCTCATGGTTAACAGACCCAACAACATTATATAGTATCCCTCCTCGTGGTTACAGACCCAACAACATTATATAGTATCCTCCTCGTGGTTACAGACCCAACAACATTATATAGTATCCCCTCCTCGTGGTTACAGACCCAACAACATTATATAGTATCCCCTCCTCGTGGTTACAGACCCAACAACATTATATAGTATCCCTCCTCGTGGTTACAGACCCAACAACATTATATAGTATCCCCTCCTCATGGTTACAGACCCAACAACATTATATAGTATCCCCTCCTCGTGGTTACAGACCCAACAACATTATATAGTATCCCCTCCTCGTGGTTACAGACCCAACAACATTATATAGTATCCCCTCCTCATGGTTACAGACCCAACAACATTATATAGTATCCCTCCTCGTGGTTACAGACCCAACAACATTATATAGTATCCCCTCCTCGTGGTTACAGACCCAACAACATTATATAGTATCCCCTCCTCATGGTTACAGACCCAACAACATTATATAGTATCCTCCTCATGGTTACAGACCCAACAACATTATATAGTATCCCCTCCTCATGGTTACAGACCCAACAACATTATATAGTATCCCCTCCTCGTGGTTACAGACCCAACAACATTATATAGTATCCCCTCCTCATGGTTACAGACCCAACAACATTATATAGTATCCCCTCCTCATGGTTACAGACCCAACAACATTATATAGTATCCCCTCCTCATGGTTACAGACCCAACAACATTATATAGTATCCCCTCCTCATGGTTACAGACCCAACAACATTATATAGTATCCCCTCCTCATGGTTACAGACCCAACAACATTATATAGTATCCCCTCCTCATGGTTACAGACCCAACAACATTATATAGTATCCCCTCCTCATGGTTACAGACCCAACAACATTATATAGTATCCCCTCCTCATGGTTACAGACCCAACAACATTATATAGTATCCCCTCCTCGTGGTTACAGACCCAACAACATTATATAGTATCCCTCCTCGTGGTTACAGACCCAACAACATTATATAGTATCCCCTCCTCGTGGTTACAGACCCAACAACATTATATAGTATCCCCTCCTCATGGTTACAGACCCAACAACATTATATAGTATCCCCTCCTCATGGTTACAGACCCAACAACATTATATAGTATCCCCTCCTCGTGGTTACAGACCCAACAACATTATATAGTATCCCTCCTCGTGGTTACAGACCCAACAACATTATATAGTATCTCCTCCTCATGGTTACAGACCCAACAACATTATATAGTATCCCCTCCTCATGGTTACAGACCCAACAACATTATATAGTATCCCCTCCTCATGGTTACAGACCCAACAACATTATATAGTATCCCCTCCTCATGGTTACAGACCCAACAACATTATATAGTATCTCCTCCTCATGGTTACAGACCCAACAACATTATATAGTATCCCCTCCTGCGTGGTTACAGACCCAACAACATTATATAGTATCTCCTCCTCGTGGTTACAGACCCAACAACATTATATAGTATCCCCTCTCTCATGGTTACAGACCCAAATATAGTATCCCCTCCTCGTGGTTACAGACCCAACAACATTATATAGTATCCCCTCCTCATGGTTACAGAACCCAACAACATTATATAGTATCCCCTCCTCATGGTTACAGACCCATATAGTATCCCTCCTCTGGTTACAGACCCAACAACATTATATAGTATCCCCTCCTCATGGTTACAGACCCAACAACATTGTATAGTATCCCCTCCTCATGGTTACAGACCCAACAACATTATATAGTATCCCTCCTCATGGTTACAGACCCAACAACATTATATAGTATCCCCTCCTCATGGTTACAGACCCAACAACATTATATAGTATCCCCTCCTCATGGTTACAGACCCAACAACATTATATAGTATCCCTCCTCATGGTTACAGACCCAACAACATTATATAGTATCCCCTCCTCGTGGTTACAGACCCAACAACATTATATAGTATCCCCTCCTCATGGTTACAGACCCAACAACATTATATAGTATCCCCTCCTCGTGGTTACAGACCCAACAACATTATATAGTATCCCCTCCTCGTGGTTACAGACCCAACAACATTATATAGTATCCCTCCTCGTGGTTACAGACCCAACAACATTATATAGTATCCCCTCCTCATGGTTACAGACCCAACAACATTATATAGTATCCCCTCCTCATGGTTACAGACCCAACAACATTATATAGTATCCCTCCTCATGGTTACAGACCCAACAACATTATATAGTATCCTCCTCATGGTTACAGACCCAACAACATTATATAGTATCCCCTCCTCGTGGTTACAGACCCAACAACATTATATAGTATCCCCTCCTCATGGTTACAGACCCAACAACATTATATAGTATCCCCTCCTCATGGTTACAGACCCAACAACATTATATAGTATCCCTCCTCATGGTTACAGACCCAACAACATTAAAGAGTATCCCCTCTCCTCGTGGTTACAGACCCAACAACATTATATAGTATCCCCTCCTCGTGGTTACAGACCCAACAACATTATATAGTATCCCTCCTCGTGGTTACAGACCCAACAACATTATATAGTATCCCCTCCTCGTGGTTACAGACCCAACAACATTATATAGTATCCCCTCCTCGTGGTTACAGACCCAACAACATTATATAGTATCCCTCCTCATGGTTACAGACCCAACAACATTATATAGTATCCCCTCCTCATGGTTACAGACCCAACAACATATATAGTATCCCCTCCTCATGGTTACAGACCCAACAACATTATATAGTATCCCCTCTCATGGTTACAGACCCAACAACATTATATAGTATCCCCTCCTCATGGTTACAGACCCAACAACATTATATAGTATCCCTCCTCATGGTTACAGACCCAACAACATTATATAGTATCCCTCCTCATGGTTACAGACCCAACAACATTATATAGTATCTCCTCCTCGTGGTTACAGACCCAACAACATTATATAGTATCCCCTCCTCATGGTTACAGACCCAACAACTATATAGTATCCCCTCCTCATGGTTACAGACCCAACAACATTATATAGTATCCCCTCCTCATGGTTACAGAACCAACAACATTATATAGTATCCCCTCCTCATGGTTACAGACCCAACAATATATAGTATCCCCTCCTCGTGGTTACAGACCCAACAACATTATATAGTATCCCCTCCTCATGGTTACAGACCCAACAACATTATATAGTATCCCCTCCTCATGGTTACAGACCCAACAACATTATATAGTATCCCCTCCTCATGGTTACAGACCCAACAACATTATATAGTATCCCTCCTCGTGGTTACAGACCCAACAACATTATATAGTATCCCCTCCTCATGGTTACAGACCCAACAACATTATATAGTATCCCCTCCTCGTGGTTACAGACCCAACAACATTATATAGTATCCCCCTCCTCGTGGTTACAGACCCAACAACATTATATAGTATCCCCTCCTCGTGGTTACAGACCCAACAACATTATATAGTATCCCCTCCTCGTGGTTACAGACCCAACAACATATATAGTATCCCTCCTCCTCATGGTTACAGACCCAACAACATTATATAGTATCCACTCCTCGTGGTTACAGACCCAACAACATTATATAGTATCCCTCCTCGTGGTTACAGACCCAACAACATTATATAGTATCCCCCCCTCGTGGTTACAGACCCAACAACATTATATAGTATCCCCTCCTCGTGGTTACAGACCCAACAACATTATATAGTATCCCCTCTCATGGTTACAGACCCAACAACATTATATAGTATCCCTCCTCATGGTTACAGACCCAACAACATTATATAGTATCCCCTCCTCATGGTTACAGACCCAACAACATTATATAGTATCCTCCTCATGGTTACAGACCCAACAACATTATATAGTATCCCCTCCTCATGGTTACAGACCCAACAACATTAAATAGTATCCCTCCTCGTGGTTACAGACCCAACAACATTATATAGTATCCCCTCCTCGTGGTTACAGACCCAACAACATTATATAGTATCCCTCCTCGTGGTTACAGACCCAACAACATTATATAGTATCCCCTCCTCATGGTTACAGACCCAACAACATTATATAGTATCCCCTCCTCATGGTTACAGACCCAACAACATTATATAGTATCCTCCTCATGGTTACAGACCCAACAACATTATATAGTATCCCTCCTCATGGTTACAGACCCAACAACATTATATAGTATCCCCTCCTCATGGTTACAGACCCAACAACATTATATAGTATCCCCTCCTCATGGTTACAGACCCAACAACATTATATAGTATCCACTCCTCGTGGTTACAGACCCAACAACATTATATAGTATCCTCCTCGTGGTTACAGACCCAACAACATTATATAGTATCCCCTCCTCATGGTTACAGACCCAACAACATTATATAGTATCCCCTCCTCGTGGTTACAGACCCAACAACATTATATAGTATCCCCTCCTCATGGTTGCAGACCCAACAACATTATATAGTATCCCCTCCTCGTGGTTACAGACCCAATATAGTATCCCCTCTCGTGGTTACAGACCCAACAACATTATATAGTATCCCCTCCTCATGGTTACAGAACCAACAACATTATATAGTATCCCTCCTCATGGTTACAGACCCAACAACATTATATAGTATCCCCTCCTCATGGTTACAGACCCAACAACATTATATAGTATCCCCTCCTCGTGGTTACAGACCCAACAACATTATATAGTATCCTCCTCATGGTTACAGACCCATATAGTATCCCCTCCTCATGGTTACAGACCCAACAACATTATATAGTATCCCTCCTCATGGTTACAGACCCAACAACATTATATAGCATCCCCTCCTCATGGTTACAGACCCAACAACATTATATAGTATCCCTCCTCATGGTTACAGACCCAACAACATTATATAGTATCCCCTCCTCGCGGTTACAGACCCAACAACATTATATAGTATCCCTCCTCATGGTTACAGACCCAACAACATTATATAGTATCCCCTCCTCGTGGTTACAGACCCAACAACATTATATAGTATCCCTCCTCATGGTTACAGACCCAACCATATAGTATCCCTCCTCATGGTTACAGACCCAACAACATTATATAGTATCCCCTCCTCATGGTTACAGACCCAACAACATTATATAGTATCCCTCCTCGTGGTTACAGACCCAACAACATTATATAGTATCCCCTCCTCATGGTTACAGACCCAATAGTATCCCCCCTCATGGTTACAGACCCAACAACATTATATAGTATCCCCTCCTCGTGGTTACAGACCCAACAACATTATATAGTATCCCTCCTCGTGGTTACAGACCCAACAACATTATATAGTATCCCCTCCTCGTGGTTACAGACCCAACAACATTATATAGTATCCTCCTCGTGGTTACAGACCCAACAACATTATATAGTATCCCCTCCTCATGGTTACAGACCCAACAACATTATATAGTATCCCCTCCTCATGGTTACAGACCCAACAACAGCATATAGTATCCCCTCCTCATGGATACAGACCCAACAACATTATATAGTATCCCTCCTCGTGGTTACAGACCCAACAACATTATATAGTATCCCCTCCTCATGGTTACAGACCCAACAACATTATATAGTATCCCCTCCTCATGGTTACAGACCCAACAACATTATATAGTATCCCCTCCTCATGGTTACAGACCCAACAACATTATATAGTATCCCTCCTCATGGTTACAGACCCAACAACATTATATAGTATCCCCTCCTCATGGTTACAGACCCAACAACATTATATAGTATCCCCCTCCTCGTGGTTACAGACCCAACAACATTATATAGTATCCCCTCCTCGTGGTTACAGACCCAACAACATTATATAGTATCCCTCCTCGTGGTTACAGACCCAACAACATTATATAGTATCCCCTCCTCGTGGTTACAGACCCAACAACATTATATAGTATCCCCTCCTCGTGGTTACAGACCCAACAACATTATATAGTATCCCCTCCTCGTGGTTACAGACCCAACAACATTATATAGTATCCCCTCCTCATGGTTACAGACCCAACAACATTATATAGTATCCCTCCTCATGGTTACAGACCCAACAACATTATATAGTATCCCCTCCTCATGGTTACAGACCCAACAACATTATATAGTATCCCTCCTCGTGGTTACAGACCCAACAACATTATATAGTATCCCCTCCTCGTGGTTACAGACCCAACAACATTATATAGTATCCCCTCCTCGTGGTTACAGACCCAACAACATTATATAGTATCCCCTCCTCGTGGTTAAAGACCCAACAACATTATATAGTATCCCCTCCTCATGGTTACAGACCCAACAACATTATATAGTATCCCCTCCTCATGGTTACAGACCCAACAACATTATATAGTATCCCCTCCTCATGGTTACAGACCCAACAACATTATATAGTATCCCCTCCTCATGGTTACAGACCCAACAACATTATATAGTATCCCCTCCTCATGGTTACAGACCCAACAACATTATAGTATCCCCTCCTCATGGTTGACAGACCCAACAACATTATATAGTATCCCCTCCTCATGGTTACAGACCCAACAACATTATATAGTATCCCTCCTCATGGTTACAGACCCAACAACATTATATAGTATCCTCCTCATGGTTACAGACCCAACAACATTATATAGTATCCCCCCCATGGTTACAGACCCATAGTATCCTCCTCGTGGTTACAGACCCAACAACATTATATAGTATCCCCTCCTCATGGTTACAGACCAACAACATTATATAGTATCCCCTCCTCATGGTTACAGACCCAACAACATTATATAGTATCCCCTCCTCATGGTTACAGACCCAACAACATTATATAGTATCCCCTCCTCGTGGTTACAGACCCAACAACATTATATAGTATCCCTCCTCGTGGTTACAGACCCATATAGTATCCTCCTCATGGTTACAGACCCAACAACATTATATAGTATCCCCTCCTCATGGTTACAGACCCAACAACATTATATAGTATCCCCCCCCTCATGGTTACAGACCCAACAACATTATATAGTATCCCTCCTCATGGTTACAGACCCAACAACATTATATAGTATCCTCCTCCTCATGGTTACAGACCCAACAACATTATATAGTATCCCCTCCTCATGGTTACAGACCAAAGTATCCCCTCCTCATGGTTACAGACCCAACAACATTATATAGTATCCCTCCTCATGGTTACAGAACCAACAACATTATATAGTATCCCTCCCTCATGGTTACAGACCCAACAACATTATATAGTATCCCTCCTCATGGTTACAGACCCAACAACATTATATAGTATCCCTCCTCGTGGTTACAGACCCAACAACATTATATAGTATCCCCTCTCATGGTTACAGACCCATATAGTATCCCCTCCCTCATGGTTACAGACCCAACAACATTATATAGTATCCCCTCCTCATGGTTACAGACCCAACAACATTATATAGTATCCCCTCCTCGTGGTTACAGACCCAACAACATTATATAGTATCCCTCCTCATGGTTACAGACCCAACAACATTATATAGTATCCCCTCCTCATGGTTACAGACCCAACAACATTATATAGTATCCCCCTCCTCATGGTTACAGACCCAACAACATTATATAGTATCCCCTTCTCGTGGTTACAGACCCAACAACATTATATAGTATCCCCTCCTCATGGTTACAGACCCATATAGTATCCCCTCCTCATGGTTACAGACCCAACAACATTATATAGTATCCCCTCCTCATGGTTAAAGACCCAACAACATTATATAGTATCCCTCCTCATGGTTACAGACCCAACAACATTATATAGTATCCCCTCCTCATGGTTACAGACCCAACAACATTATATAGTATCCCCTCCTCGTGGTTACAGACCCAACAACATTATATAGTATCCTCCTCGTGGTTACAGACCCAACAACATTATATAGTATCCTCCTCATGGTTACAGACCCATATAGTATCCCCTCCTCATGGTTACAGACCCAACAACATTATATAGTATCCCCTCCTCATGGTTACAGACCAACAACATTATATAGTATCCCTCCTCATGGTTACAGACCCAACAACATTATATAGTATCCCTCCTCCATGGTTACAGACCCAACAACATTATATAGTATCCCCTCTCTCATGGTTACAGACCCAACAACATTATATAGTATCCCTCCTCATGGTTACAGACCCAACAACATTATATAGTATCCCTCCTCTCGTGGTTACAGACCCAACAACATTAGTATAGTATCCCCTCCTCATGGTTACAGACCATATAGTATCCCCTCTCATGGTTACAGACCCAACAACATTATATAGTACCCTCCTCATGGTTACAGACCCAACAACATTATATAGTATCCCTCTCCTCATGGTTACAGACCCAACAACATTATATAGTATCCCCTCCTCATGGTTACAGACCCAACAACATTATATAGTATCCCCTCCTCATGGTTACAGAACCAACAACATTATATAGTATCCCTCCTCATGGTTACAGACCCAACAACATTATATAGTATCCCCTCCTCATGGTTACAGACCCAACAACATTATATAGTATCCCCTCTCGTGGTTACAGACCCAACAACATTATATAGTATCCCTCCCTCGTGGTTACAGACCCAACAACATTATATAGTATCCCTCCTCGCGGTTACAGACCCAACAACATTAATAGTATCCTCCTCATGGTTACAGACCCAACAACATTATATAGTATCCCCTCCTCATGGTTATAGACCCAACAACATTATATAGTATCCCCTCCTCATGGTTACAGACCCAACAACATTATATAGTATCCCTCCTCATGGTTACAGACCCAACAACATTATATAGTATCCCTCCTCATGGTTACAGACCCAACAACATTATATAGTATCCTCCTCCCATGGTTACAGACCCAACAACATTATATAGTATCCCCTCCTCGTTGTTACAGACCCAACAACATTATATAGTATCCCCTCCTCATGGTTACAGACCCAACAACATTATATAGTATCCCTCCTCATGGTTACAGACCCAACAACATTATATAGTATCCCTCCTCGTGGTTACAGACCCAACAACATTATATAGTATCCCTCCTCGTGGTTACAGACCAACAACATTATATAGTATCCCCTCCTCATGGTTACAGACATATAGTATCCCCTCCTCATGGTTACAGACCCAACAACATTATATAGTATCCCCTCCTCATGGTTACAGACCCAACAACATTATATAGTACTCCCCTCTCATGGTTACAGACCCAATAACATTATATAGTATCCCCTCCTCATGGTTATAGACCCAACAACATTATATAGTATCCCCTACTCATGGTTACAGACCCAACAACATTATATAGTATCCCCTCCTCATGGTTACAGACCCAACAACATTATATAGTATCCTCCTCATGGTTACAGACCCAACAACATTATATAGTATCCCCCCTCGTGGTTACAGACCCAACAACATTATATAGTATCCCCTCGTGGTTACAGACCCAACAACATTATATAGTATCCCTCCTCGTGATTACAGACCCAACAACATTATATAGTATCCCCTCCTCGTGGTTACAGACCCAACAACATTATATAGTATCCCCTCCTCATGGTTACAGACCCAACAACATTATATAGTATCCCCTCCTCATGGTTACAGACCCAACAACATTATATAGTATCCCCTCCTCATGGTTACAGACCCAACAACATTATATAAGTATCCCTCCTCATGGTTACAGACCCAACAACATATATAGTATCCCCTCCTCATGGTTACAGACCCAACAACATTATATAGTATCCCCTCCTCATGGTTACAGATCCAACAACATTATATAGTATCCCCTCCTCATGGTTACAGACCCAACAACATTATATAGTATCCCCTCCTCATGGTTACAGACCCAACAACATTATATAGTATCCCCTCCTCATGGTTACAGACCCAACAACATTATATAGTATCCCCCTCCTCATGGTTACAGACCCAACAACATTATATAGTATCCCCCTCCTCATGGTTACAGACCCAACAACATTATATAGTATCCCCTCCTCGTGGTTACAGACCCAACAACATTATATAGTATCCCTCCTCGTGGTTACAGACCCAACAACATTATATAGTATCCCTCCTCGTGGTTACAGACCCAACAACATTATATAGTATCCTCCTCGTGGTTACAGACCCAACAACATTATATAGTATCCCTCCTCGTGGTTACAGACCCAACAACATTATATAGTATCCCCTCCTCGTGGTTACAGACCCAACAACATTATATAGTATCCCCTCCTCGTGGTTACAGACCCAACAACATTATATAGTATCCCCTCCTCGCGTGATTACAGACCCAACAACATTATATAGTATCCCTCCTCATGGTTACAGACCCAACAACATTATATAGTATCCCTCTCATGGTTACAGACCCAACAACATTATATAGTATCCCCTCCTCATGGTTACAGACCCAACAACATTATATAGTATCCCCCCTCATGGTTACAGACCCAACAACATTATATAGTATCCCTCCTCATGGTTACAGACCCAACAACATTATATAGTATCCTCTCCTCATGGTTACAGACCCAACAACATTATATAGTATCCCTCCTCATGGTTACAGACCCAACAACATTATATAGTATCCCCTCCTCGTGGTTACAGACCCAACAACATTATATAGTATCCCTCCTCGTGGTTACAGACCCAACAACATTATATAGTATCCCCTCCTCGTGGTTACAGACCCAACAACATTATATAGTATCCCACTCCTTGTGGTTATAGACCCAACAACATTATATAGTATCCCCTCCTCGTGGTTACAGACCCAACAACATTATATAGTATCCCCTCCTCGTGGTTACAGACCCAACAACATTATATAGTATCCTCCTCGTGGTTACAGACCCAACAACATTATATAGTATCCCCCTCCTCGTGGTTACAGACCCAACAACATTATATAGTATCCCTCCTCATGGTTACAGACCCAACAACATTATATAGTATCCCCTCCTCATGGTTACAGACCCAACAACATTATATAGTATCCCCTCCTCATGGTTACAGACCCAACAACATTATATAGTATCCCTCCTCATGGTTACAGACCCAACAACAATATAGTATCCCCTCCTCGTGGTTACAGACCCAACAACATTATATAGTATCCCCTCCTCATGGTTACAGACCCAACAACATTATATAGTATCCCCTCCTCATGGTTACTGACCCAACAACATTATATAGTATCCCCTCCTCATGGTTACAGACCAACAACATTATATAGTATCCCCTCCTCATGGTTACAGACCAACAACATTATATAGTATCCTCCTCGTGGTTACAGACCCAACAACATTATATAGTACCCCTCCTCATGGTTACAGACCCAACAACATTATATAGTATCCCCTCCTCATGGTTACAGACCAACAACATTAAATAGTATCCCCTCCTCATGGTTACAGACCCAACAACATTATATAGTATCCCCTCCTCATGGTTAACAGACCCAACAACATTATATAGTATCCCCTCTCATGGTTAACAGACCCAACAATATTATATAGTATCCCCTCCTCATGGTTACAGACCCAACAACATTATATAGTATCCCCTCCTCATGGTTACAGACCCAACAACATTATATAGTATCCCTCCTCGCTGGTTACAGACCCAACAACATTATATAGTATCCCCTCCTCGTGGTTACAGACCCAACAACATTATATAGTATCCCCTCCTCGTGGTTACAGACCCAACAACATTATATAGTATCCCTCCTCGTGGTTACAGACCCAACAACATTATATAGTATCCCCTCCTCGTGGTTACAGACCCAACAACATTATATAGTATCCCCTCCTCGTGGTTACAGACCCAACAACATTATATAGTATCCCCTCCTCATGGTTACAGACCAAACAACATTATATAGTATCCCCTCTCATGGTTACAGACCCAACAACATTATATAGTATCCCTCCTCATGGTTACAGACCCAACAACATTATATAGTATCCTCCTCATGGTTACAGACCCAACAACATTATATAGTATCCCCTCCTCATGGTTACAGACCCAACAACATTATATAGTATCCCCTCCTCCCATGGTTACAGACCCAACAACATTATATAGTATCCTCCTCTCTCATGGTTACAGACCCAACAACATTATATAGTATCCCTTCTCATGGTTACAGACCCAATAACATTATATAGTATCCCCTCCTCATGGTTACAGACCCAACAACATTATATAGTATCCCTCCTCGTGGTTACAGACCCAACAACATTATATAGTATCCCTCCTCGTGGTTACAGACCCAACAACATTATATAGTATCCCCTCCTCGTGGTTACAGACCCAACAACATTATATAGTATCCTCCTCGTGGTTACAGACCCAACAACATTATATAGTATCCTCCTCGTGGTTACAGACCCAACAACATTATATAGTATCCCTCCTCGTGGTTACAGACCCAACAACATTATATAGTATCCTCCTCGTGGTTACAGACCCAACAACATTATATAGTATCCCCTCCTCATGGTTACAGACCCAACAACATTATATAGTATCCCCTCCTCATGGTTACAGACCCAACAACATTATATAGTATCCCCTCCTCGTGGTTTACAGACCCAACAACATTATATAGTATCCCCTCCTCATGGTTACAGACCCAACAACATTATATAGTATCCTCCTCCTCATGTTACAGACCCAACAACATTATATAGTATCCCCTTCTCATGGTTACAGACCCAACAACATTATATAGTATCCCTCCTCGTGGTTACAGACCCAACAACATTATATAGTATCCCTCCTCCTCGTGGTTACAGACCCAACAACATTATATAGTATCCTCTCTCGTGGTTACACACCCAACAACATTATAGTAGTATCCCCTCCTCGTGGTTACAGACCCAACAACATTATATAGTATCCCTCGTGGTTACAGACCCAACAACATTATATAGTATCCCTCCTCGTGGTTACAGACCCAACAACATTATATAGTATCCCCTCCTCATGGTTACAGACCCAACAACATTATATAGTATCCTCCTCATGGTTACAGACCCAACAACATTATATAGTATCCCCTCCTCATGGTTACAGACCCAACAACATTATATAGTATCCCCTCCTCATGGTTACAGACCCAACAACATTATATAGTATCCCTCCTCATGGTTACAGACCCAACAACATTATATAGTATCCCCTCCTCATGGTTACAGACCCAACAACATTATAGTATCCCCTCCTCATGGTTACAGACCCAACAACATTATATAGTATCCTCCTCATGGTTACAGACCCAACAACATTATATAGTATCCTCCTCATGGTTACAGACCCAACAACATTATATAGTATCCCTCCTCATGGTTACAGACCCAACAACATTATATAGTATCCCCCTCATGGTTACAGACCCAACAACATTATATAGTATCCCCTCCTCATGGTTACAGACCCAACAACATTATATAGTATCCTCCTCCTCACGGTTACAGACCCAACAACATTATATAGTATCCCCCTCCTCATGGTTACAGACCCAACAACATTATATAGTATCCCCTCCTCGTGGTTACAGACCCAACAACATTATATAGTATCCCCTCCTCATGGTTACAGACCCATATAGTATCCCTCCCTCCTCATGGTTACAGACCCAACAACATTATATAGTATCCTCTCCTCGTGGTTACAGACCCAACAACATTATATAGTATCCCCCCTCCTCATGGTTACAGACCCAACAACATTATATAGTATCCCTCCTCGTGGTTACAGACCCAACAACATTATATAGTATCCCTCCTCGATGGTTACAGACCCAACAACATTATATAGTATCCCACTCCTCATGGTTACAGACCCAACAACATTATATAGTATCCTCCTCCTCATGGTTACAGACCCAACAACATTATATAGTATCCCCTCCTCGTGGTTACAGACCCAACAACATTATATAGTATCCCCTCCTCATGGTTAGCAGACCCATATAGTATCCTCCTCATGGTTACAGACCCAACAACATTATATAGTATCCCTCCTCATGGTTACAGACCCAACAACATTATATAGTATCCCCTCCTCTTGGTTACAGACCCAACAACATTATATAGTATCCCTCCTCATGGTTACAGACCCAACAACATTATATAGTATCCCCTCCTCATGGTTACAGACCCAACAACATTATATAGTATCCTCCTCATGGTTACAGACCCAACAACATTATATAGTATCCCCTCCTCATGGTTACAGACCCAACAACATTATATAGTATCCTCCTCATGGTTACAGACCCAACAACATTATATGGTATCCTCTCCTCATGGTTACAGACCCAACAACATATATAGTATCCCCCCTCATGGTTACAGACCCAACAACATTATATAGTATCCCCTCCTCATGGTTACAGACCAACAACATTATATAGTATCCCCTCTCTCATGGTTACAGACCCAACAACATTATATAGTATCCTCCTCATGGTTAAAGACCCAACAACATATATAGTATCCCCTCCTCGTGGTTACAGACCCAACAACATTATATAGTATCCCCCCTCGTGGTTACAGACCCAACAACATTATATAGTATCCTCCTCGTGGTTACAGACCCAACAACATTATATAGTATCCTCTCCTCGTGGTTACAGACCCAACAACATTATATAGTATCCCTCCTCGTGGTTATAGACCCAACAACATTATATAGTATCCCCCTCCTCGTGGTTACAGACCCAACAACATTATATAGTATCCCCTCCTCGTGTTACAGACCCAACAACATTATATAGTATCCCCTCCTCGTGGTTACAGACCCAACAACATTATATAGTATCCCCTCCTCATGGTTACAGACCCAACAACATTATATAGTATCCCCTCCTCATGGTTACAGACCCAACAACATTATATAGTATCCCCTCCTCATGGTTACAGACCCAACAACATTGTATAGTATCCCCTCATCATTGTTACAGACCCAACAACATTATATAGTATCCCCTCCTCATGGTTACAGACCCAACAACATTATATAGTATCCCCTCTCGTGATTAAAGACCCAACAACATTATATAGTATCCCTCCTCCTCATGGTTACAGACCCAACAACATTATATAGTATCCCCTCCTCATGGTTACAGACCCAACAACATTATATAGTATCCCCCTCCTCATGGTTACAGACCCAACAACATTATATAGTATCCCTCCTCATGGTTACAGACCCAACAACATTATATAGTATCCCTCCTCCTTGGTTAAAGACCCAACAACATTATATAGTATCCCCTCCTCATGGTTACAGACCCAACAACATTATATAGTATCCTCCTCATGGTTACAGACCCAACAACATTATATAGTATCCTCCTCTTGGTTACAGACCCAACAACATTATATAGTATCCCCTCCTCATGGTTAAAGGACCCAACAACATTATATAGTATCCTCCTCATGGTTACAGACCCAACAACATTATAGTATCCTCCTCATGGTTACAGACCCAACAACATTATATAGTATCCTCCTCGTGGTTACAGACCAACAACATTATATAGTATCCTCCTCATGGTTACAGACCCAACAACATTATATAGTATCCCCTCCTCGTGGTTAAAGACCAACAACATTATATAGTATCCCCCCTCGTGGTTACAGACCCAACAACATATATAGTATCCCCTCCTCGTGAGTTACAGACCCAACAACATTATATAGTATCCCCTCGTGGTTACAGACCAATAACATTATATAGTATCCCCTCCTCGTGGTTACAGACCCAACAACATTATATAGTATCCCCTCCCCTCGTGGTTACAGACCCAACAACATTATATAGTATCCTTCTCGTGGTTACAGACCCAACAACATTATATAGTATCCCCTCCTCATGGTTACAGACCCAACAACATTATATAGTATCCCCTCTCATGGTTACAGACCCAACAACATTATATAGTATCCCTCCCTCATGGTTACAGACCCAACAACATTGTATAGTATCCCTCATCATTGTTACAGACCCAACAACATTATATAGATCCCTCTCATGGTTACAGACCCAACAACATTATATAGTATCCCCTCCTCGCGGTTAAAGACCCAACAACATTATATAGTATCCCCTCCTCATTGGTTGACAGACCCAACAACATTATATAGTATCCTCCTCATGGTTACAGACCCAACATTATATAGTATCCCTCCTCATGGTTACAGACTTAACAACATTATATAGTATCCCCTCCCCATGGTTACAGACCCAACAACATTATATAGTATCCCCTCCTCATGGTTACAGACCCAACAATATAGTATCCCCTCCTCATGGTTACAGACCAACAACATTATATAGTATCCCCTCCTCTATGGTTACAGATCCAACAACATTAAATAGTATCCCTCTCTCATGGTTACAGACCCAACAACATTATATAGTATCCTCCCTCGCGGTTACAGACCCAACCAACATTATATAGTATCCCCTCCTCATGGTTACAGACCCAACAACATTATATAGTATCCTCCTCATGGTTACAGACCCAACAACATTATATAGTATCCCTCCTCGTGGTTACAGACTAACAACATTATATAGTATCCCCTCCTCGTGGTTACAGACCCAACAACATTATATAGTATCCCCTCCTCGTGGTTACAGACCCAACAACATTATATAGTATCCCCTCCTCGTGGTTACAGACCCAACAACATTATATAGTATCCCCTCCTCGTGGTTACAGACCCAACAACATTATATAGTATCCCCTCGTGGTTACAGACCCAACAACATTATATAGTATCCCCTCTCTCGTGAGTTACAGACTCAACAACATATATAGTATCCTCCTCATGGTTACAGACCCAACAACATTATATAGTATCCCCTCGTGGTTACAGACCCAACAACATTATATAGTATCCCTCCTCATGGTTACAGACCCAACAACATTATATAGTATCCCCTCTCATGGTTACAGACCCAACAACATTATATAGTATCCCCTCCTCGTGGTTACAGACCCACAACATTATATAGTATCCCTCTCGTGGTTAAGACCCAACAACATTATATAGTATCCCTCCTCCTGTGGTTACAGACCCAACAACATTATATAGTATCCTCCTCATGGTTACAGACCCAACAACATTATATAGTATCCCCTCCTCATGGTTAAGACCCAACAACATTATATAGTATCTCCTCCTCATGGTTACAGACCCAAACAACATTATATAGTATCCCTCTCACGGTTACGAGACCCAACAACATTATATAGTATCCCTCCTCGTGGTTACAGACCCAAAACATTATATAGTATCCCCTCCTCATGGTTACAGACCCAACAACATTATATAGTATCCCACTCCTCGTGGTTACCAGACCCAACAACATTATATAGTATCCCCTCCATAAGTGTGACAGACCCAACAACATTATATAGTATCCCTCCTCGTGGTTACAGACCCAAACAACATTATATAGTATCCCCTCCTGGTTACAGACCAACAACATTATATAGTATCCCCCTCCGTGGTTACAGACCCAACAACATTATATAGTATCCCCTCCTCATTGGTTACAGACCCAACAACATTATATAGTATCGCCTCCTCATGGTTACAGACCTAATAACATTATATAGTATCCTTCCTCCCATGGTTACAGACCCAAAAACATTATATAGTATCCTCCCCATGGTTACAGACCCAACAACATTATATAGTATCCCCTCTCACTGGTTACAGACCCAACAACATTACTATAGTATCTGCTCTTGGTTACAGACCCAACAACATTATATAGTATCCCTCCTCATGGTTACAGACTCCAACAACATTATATAGTATCTCCTCGTGGTTACAGACCCAACAACATTATATAGTATCCCCTCCTCGTGGTTACAGACCCAACAACATTATATAGTATCCCTCCTCATGTTAGCAGACCCAACAACATTATATAGTATCCCCCCTCATGGTTAGCAGACCCAACAACATTATATAGTATCCTCCTCCTTGGTTACAGACCCAACAACATTATATAGTATCCTCCTCATGGTTACAGACCCAACAACATTATATAGTATCCCCTCCTCGTGGTTACAGACCAATAACATTATATAGTATCCTCCCCGTGGTTACAGACCCAACAACATTATATAGTATCCTCCTCGTGGTTACAGACCTAACAACATTATATAGTATCCCCCCTCCTCGTGGTTACAGACCCAACAACATTATATAGTATCCCTCCTCATGGTTACAGACCCAACAACATTATATAGTATCCCTCCTCGTGGTTACAGACCCAACAACATTATATAGTATCCCCTCCTCATGGTTACCAGACCCAACAACATATATAGTATCTCCTCCTTTCATGGTTACAGACCCAACAACATTATATAGTATCCCCTCCTCATGGTTACAGACCCAACAACATTATATAGTATCCCCTCTCTCATGGTTACAGACCCAACAACATTATATAGTATCCTCTCATGATTACAGACCCAACAACATTATATAGTATCCTCCTCTGGTTAAGCAGACCAACAACATTATATAGTATCCCCCTCCCTCATGGTTACAGACCCAACAACATTATATAGTATCCCCTCCTCATGGTTACAGACCCAACAACTATTATATAGTATCCCTCCTCGTGGTTACAGACCCAACAACATTAAACCATGGTTACAGACCCATATAGTATCCTCCTCATGGTTACAGACCCAACAACATTATATAGTATCCCTCCTCATGGTTACCAGACCCAAATATATAGTATCCCCTCCTCCATGGTTACAGACCCAACAACATATATAGTATCCTCCTCTTCAGGTTACAGACCAACAACATTAGTATAAGTATCCCCTCCTCATGGTTACAGACCTAACAACATTATATAGTATCCTCCTCATGGTTACAGACCCAACAACATTATATAGTATCCTCCTCATGGTTACAGACCCAACAACATTATATAGTATCCCTCCTCATGGTTACAGACCCAACAAATATATAGTATCCTCCTCGTGGTTACAGACCCAACAAACATTATATAGTATCCCCCTCCTCGTGGTTACAGACCCAACAACATTGATAGTAGTATCCCCTCCTCGTGGTTACAGACAACAACATTATATAGTATCCCCTCCTCGTGGTTATAGACCCAATAAATTATATAATCCGGTTAAGACCCAATAACAAAGACCTCCTCGGGTTAAGACCTAAAAATTATAAATCCCTGTGGTTAAGACCCAACAACATTATATAGTATCCCTCCTCATAGTTTACAGACCCAATAGTATCCTCCTCATGAGTTACAGACCCAACAACATTATATAGTATCCCCCTCCTCTTGGTTACAGACCCAACAACATTGCTATAGTATCCCCTCCTCATGGTTACAGACAACAACATTATATAGTATCCCCTCCTCATGGTTCACCAACAACATTATATAGTATCCCCTCCTCATGGTTACCAGACCCAACAACATTATATAGTATCCCCTCTCGTGATTACAGACCCAAATAAACATTATATAGTATCCCCTCTCGGTTACCAGACCCAACAACATTATAGTATCCCCTCCTAGTAGGTTCAGACCAACAACATTATATAGTATCTCCTCCTCAGGTTACAGACCAAAAATATAGTATCCCCCTCCTCAGCAGTTTTACAGACCCAACAACATTATAGTAGATCTCTTCACGGTTACAGACCCAACAACATTATATAGTATCCCTCTCACTTCAGGTTACGGTAGACCCAACAACATTATATAGTATCCAAAAAATCCTCCTCGCTTGGTTACAGACCCAACAACATTATATAAGTATCCCCTCCTCATGGTTACCAGACCCAACAAATTATATAGTATCTCTCCTCATGGTTACAGAGACTAACAAATTATATAGGTATTCCCCCTCCTCATTGTTTACAGACCCAACAACATTTATAGTATCCCCTCCTCATGGTTACAGACCCAACAACATTATATAGTATCCCTCCTCGTGGTTACAGACCCAACAACATTATATAGTATCCCTCCTCGTGGTTACAGACCCAACAACATTATATAGTACTCCCTCACCTCGTGGTTGACAGACCCAACAACATTATATAGTATCCCTCCTCGTGGTTACAGACTAACAACATTATATAGTATCCCCTCCTCGTGGTTACAGACCCAACAACATTATATAGTATCCCTCCTCGTGTGTTACAGACTCAACAACATATATATAGTATCCTTCTCGTGGTTACAGACCCAACAACATGATATAGTATCCCCCTCCTCATGGTTACAAGACCCAACAACATTATATAGTATCCTCCTCATTCGTTACAGACCCAAACAACATTATATAGTATCCCTCACTCATGGTTACAGACCCAACAACATTATATAGTATCCCCTCCTCATGGTTTAACCAGACCCAACAACATTATATAAGTATCCCCTCCCTCATGGTTAAGCAGACCCAACAACATTATATAGTATCCCTCCTCGTGATTAAAGACCCAACAACATTATATAGTATCCCCTCCTCATGGTTACAGACCCAAATAGTAGTATCCTCTCATGGTTACGACCCAACAACATTATATAGTATCCTCCTCATGGTTATAGACCCAACAAACATTATATAGTATCCCCCTCCTCATGGTTAACCAGACCAACAACATTATATAGTATCCCTCCTCATGGTTACAGACCCAACAACGACTACTAGTATCCCTTCTCCTGGTTAGCAGACTTAACAACATTATATAGTATCCTCCTCATGGTTATAGACCAAACAACATTAAATAGTATCCTCCTCATGGTTACAGACCCCAAATAAACATTATATAGTATCCTCCGCAAATTGGTTACAGACCCAACAACATTATATAGTACCTCCTCGACATGGTTACCAGACCCAAACAACATTATATAGTATCCTCCATAATGGTTTACAGACCCAACAACATTATAGTATCCTCCTCATGGTTACAGACCCAACAACATTATATAGATCTTCCTCAGTCGTGGTTACAGACCCAAACAACATTATAGTGCTTCCTCCTCCTGTGGTTACAGACCCAACAACATTATATAGTATCCTCTCCTGGTTACAGACCCAACAACATTATATAAGTATCCCCTCCTCGTGAGTTACCAGACCCAACAACATTATAGTATCCTCCTCGTGGTTAAGCAGACCCAACAACATTATATAGTATCCCTCCTCGCCCGGTTCAGACCTAAATAAACATTATATAGTATCCCCTCACTCATGGTTATAGACCCAACAACATTGCCGCGAGTATCACTCCTCCCATGGTTAAGTAGATCCATCAACATTATATAGTATCCCTCCTCATGGTTACAGACCCAACAACATTATATAGTATCCCTCCACCATGGTTACAGACCTAACAACATTATAGTAAGTATCCCCTCTCCTCATGGTTACAGACCCAACAACATTATATAGTATCCCTCCTCATAGGTTACAGACCCAACAACATTATATAGTATCCCTCTCATGAGTTACAGACCAAACAACATTATATACCTCCTCATGGTTACAGACCCAACAACATTGCTATAGTCTTCTCGTGGTTACAGACCCAACAACATTATATAGTATCCCCTCTCGTGGTTACAGACCCAACAACATTATATAGTATCCCTCTATCGTGGGTTACAGACCCAACAACATTATATAGTATCCCTCTCGTGGTTACCAGACCCAACAACATTATATAGTATCACCTCCTCGTGGTTACAGACCCAACAACATTATATAGTTCCCCTCCTCGTGTTACAGACATATAAACATTATATAGTATCCCCTCCTCGGGTTACAGACCCAACAACATTATATAGTATCCTCCTCGTGGTTACAGAATAACATTATATGCAGTATCCTCCTCAGTGGTTACAGACCTAACAACATTATATATAGTATCCCTCCTCATGGTTACAGACCCAACAAACATTATATAGTATCCTCCTCATGGTTAAGACCCAACAACATATATAGTATCCCCTCCTCATGGTTACAGACCCAACAACATTATATAGTATCCTCCTCATGAGTTACAGACCTGCTGTGAACAAATATATAGTATCCTCTCTCATGGTTACTAGACTCAACAACATTATATAGTACCCCTCCTCGTGGTTAAAGACCCAACAACATTATATAGTATCCCCTCCTCGTGGTTACAGACCCAACAACATTATATAGTATCCCTCTTCCTCGTGGTTACAATAAACCCAACAACATTATATAGTATCCCCTCCTCGTGGTTACAGACCTAACAACATTATATAGTATTCCTCCTCGTGAGCTACAGACCTAACAATATTATATAGTATCCTCCTCCTGTGAGTTACAGACCCAAATAAACATTGTACTAGTATCCCTCCTCATGAGTTACAGACCCCAACATTATATAGTATCCCTCCTCATGGTTACAGACCCAACAACATTATATAGTATCCACTCCTGCATTGGTTACAGACCCAAATTATAATGCTGAGTAGGCATCCTCCTCGTATGGTTACACAGACCCAACAACATTATATAGTATCCCCTCTCAGTGGTATACAGACCCAACAACATTATATAAGTATCCCCTCCTCATGGTTACAGACCCCAACATTATATAGTATCCCTTCTCATGGTTAATACAGACCCAACAACATTATATAGTATCCCTCCTCATGGTTACAGACCCAATAACATTATAGTATCCTCCTCAAGTGGTTACAAGACCCAACAACATTATATAGTATCCTCCTCATGGTTACAGACCCAACAACATTATATAGTATCCCCTCCTCAAATGGTTACAGACCAACATTATATAGTATCCTCTCCTCGTGGTTACAGACCCAACAACATTATATAGTATCCTCCTCATGGATTTACAGACCCAATAAACATTTATATAGTATCCTCTCTCGTGGTTAAGACCGGTTGCAACAATTTTATAGTATCCACTCACTCATAAGGTTACCAGACCCAACGTTGCTACCAGTATCCTCCTCCGGTTTACAGACCCAACAACATTATACAGTATCCCCTCCTCATGGTTTACCAGACCCAACAACATTCATATAGTATCCCTCCTCATGGTTACAGACTAACAACATTATATGTATCCACTCCTCGTAAGGTTACAGACCCAACAACATTATATAGTATCCCTCCTCTGATGGTTACAGACCCAACAACATTATAGTATCCCCCTCCTCATGGTTAAAGACCCAACAACATTATATAGTATCCCCTCCTCATGAGTTAGCAGACCGCAACAACATTATATAAGTATCCCTCCTCGTATTACAGACCTAAATAACATATATAGTATCCTCCTGCACATGGTTAAGACCCATATCCCTCCTCAATGGTTAAGACTCCAACAACATTATATAGTATCCTCCTCAAGTTACAGACCCAACAACATTATATAGTATCCCTCTCATATGTTAAAGACCCAATAACATTATATAGTATCCCACTCCTCATGGTTACCAGACCCAACAACATTATATAGTATCCCCCCTCACATGTAAGTACAGACCCAACAACATTATATAGTATCCCCTCCCTCATGGTTACAGACCCACAACATTATATAGTATCCCCTCCTCATGGTTACAGACCCAACAACATGCCATAGTATCCCCCTCCTCCAATGGTTACAGACCAACAACATTATATAGTATCCCCTCCTCATGGTTACAGACCAAACAACATTATATAGTATCCCCTCTCCTCATGGTTACAGACCCAACAACATTATATAGTATCCCTCCTCGTGGTTACACAGACCCAACAACATTATATAGTATCCCCTCTCATTGGTTACAGACCCAACAACATTATATAGTATCCTCTCCTTATGGTTACAGACCCAACAACATTATATAGTATCCTCTCGTCATGGTTACAGACTCAACAACATTATATAGTATTCTCCTCAAGTGGTTAGAGACCCAACAACATTATATAGTATCCTCTACGTGGTTACAGACCCAACATTATATGGGGTATCCTCCTCGTGTGGTAGACCCAACAACAGTCATATAGTATCCCTCTGCGTGGTTACAGACCCAACAACATTATATAGTATCCCCTCCTCGTGGTTGGCAGACCAAACAACATATTATATATAGTATCTCCTCTGTGGTTACAGACCCAACAACATTATATAGTATCCCCCTCCTCGTGGTTACCAGACCCAACAACATTATAGTATCCCCTCCTCATGGTTACAGACCCAACAACATTATATAGTATCCCCTCCTCATGGTTACAGACCCAACAACATTATATAGTATTTCCCCCCTCTCCTCATGGTTACAGAACCAACAACATTATATAGTATCCCTCATGGTTACAGACCCAACAACATTATATAGTATCCCTCCTCATGGTTACAGACCTAACAACATTATATAGTATACCTCCTCGTGATTACAGAACCAACAACATTATATATAGTGCATTCCTCTCATGGGTTACAGACCCAACAACATTATATAGTATCCTTCTCATGGTTACTGACCTAACAACATTATATAGTATCCCTCCTCATGGTTACAGACCCAGCACCAACATTCATATAGTATCCCTCCTCATGGTTACAGACCCAACAACATTATATAGTATCCTCTCATGGTTATAGACCCAACAACATTATATAGTATCCCCTCCTCATGGTTATAGACCCAACAACATTATATAGTATCCCACTCCTCCTTGGTTGCAAAGACCCAACAACGTTAAATAGTATCCTCCTGGTAGGTTACAGACCCCACAACATTATATAGTATCCCCTCTCGTGGTTACCAGACCCAAATAAACATTCTGCTAGTATCCCTCCCTCATGGTTAAGAGACCTAACAAGATTATATGGTATCCCCTCCTCATGAGTTACCAGACCCAACAACGATATATAAGTATCCCTTCCCTCATGGTTACAGACCCAACAACATTATATAGTATCCCTCCTCCGTGGTTACAGACCCAACATTATATAGTATCCCCTCCTGCGTGGTTACAGACCCAACAACATTATAGTATCCCTCCACTCGGGGTTACAGATTCCCAACAAACATTATATAGTATCCTCCTCGTGGTTACAGACCCAACAACATTATAGAGTAGTATCCTCCTCGATTGGTTGGGCAGACCCAACAACATTATATAGTATCCTCCCTGCGTGGTTACAGACCCAATAACATTATATAGTATCCCTCACTCGATGTTACAGACCCAACATTATATAGTATTCCTCATGGTTATAATTGATAACATTATATAGTATCCCTCCTCATGGTTACCAGACCCAACAACATTATATAGTATCCCTCCTCATGGTTACAGAACCAACAACATTATATAGTATCCCTCATGGTTAAGTAGACCCAACAACATTATATAGTATCCTCCTCATGGTTACAGACCCAACAACATTATATAGTATCCTCCTCCTCATGGTTACAGACCTAATAACATTATATAGTATCCTCCTCATGGTTACAGACCCAACAACATTATATAGTATTCCCTCCTCATGGTTACAGACCTAACAACATTATATAGTATCCTCCTCATGGGTTACAGACCCAACAACATTATATAGCATCCCCTCGGTTAGACTCCCAACATTATTATAGATCTCGTGGTTACAGACCTAAACAAATATTATATAGTATCTCTCCGGGTTACAGACCCAACAACATTATATAGTATACTCTCGTGGTTACAGACCTAAATAACATTATATAGTATCTCTCCTCGTGTTAGACCCAACATTATATAGCATCTCTTCCTCATGGTTACAGACTCCAACAACATTATATAGTATTTGGTTACAGACCCAAATAAAATATTATAGTATCTCCTCCTCATGGTTACAGACCCAACAACATTATATAGTAGATCCTCCTCATGGTTACAGACCTAACAACATTAGTATAGTATCCCTCTCCTCATGGTTACAGACCAACAACATATATAGTATCCTCTTCATGGTTACAGACCTAACAACATTATATAGTATCCTGCTCGTGGTTACAGACCAATAACATTATATAGTATCCTCGTAAGTTACAGACCATAACATTATATAGTATCCCTTCTCGTGGTAACCCAACAACATTATATAGTATCTCTCCTCGTGGTTACAGACCAATAACATTATATAGTATCCTCTCCTCGTGGTTACAGACCCAATAAATATTATATAGTATTCCCTCCTCGTGGTTACAGACCCAACAACATTATAGTATCCTCTCATGGTTACAGACCTACCAATATTATATAGTATATCTCTCCTCATGGTTACAGACCTAACAACATTATATAGTATATTCTCATGGTTGCAGAAAACCAACATTATATAGTATCTCCTCTCATGGTTACAGACCCAACAACATTATATAGTATCTCATGGTTACAGACCCCAACAACATATATAGTATTGGTTACAGACTCCAACAATATTATATAGTATCCCCTCTCATGGTTACAGACCCAAATAAATATTATATAGTATCCCTCCTCATGGTTACAGACCCAAATAACATTATATAGTATTCCTCCTCATGGTTACAGACCCAACAACATTATATAGTATCCTCTCATGGTTACAGACCCAACAACATTATATAGTATTCTCATGGTTAGCAGACCCAACAACATTATATAGTATCTCATGGTTACAGACCCAAAAACATTATATAGTATCTCTCATGTGGTTACAGACTCAACAACATTATATAGTATATCCTCCTCATGGTTACAGACCTAACAACATTATATAGTATCCCCCCCTCGTGGTTACAGACCCAACAACATTATATAGTATCCCTCCTCATGGTTACAGACCCATATAGTATTCCTCCTCATGGTTACAGACCCAACAACATTATATAGTATCCCCTCTCATGGTAAGAGACCCAACAACATTATATATACTCTCATGGTTACAGACCCAATAACATTATATAGTATTCCTCCTCATGGTTACAGATCCAACAATATTATATAGTATCTCCTCATGGTTACAGACCCAACAACATTATATAGTATCCTCCTCATGGTTACAGACCCAACAACATTATATAGTATTCCCCCCTCATGGTTACAGACTCCAACAACATTATATATAGTATCCTCCTCTCGGGTTACAGACCCAACAACATTATATAGTATCCCCTCTCATGGTTACAGACCCATATAGTATTTGGTTACAGAATTCAACAATATTATATAGCATCCCTCCTCATGGTTACAGACTCCAACAACATTATATAGTATTCCCTCCTCATGGTTACAGACCCAACAACATTATATAGTATCCTCCTCATGGTTACAGACCCAACAACATTATATATAGTATCCCTCCTCATGGTTACAGACCCAACAACATTATATAGTATACTCATGGTTACAGACCTAAACAAATTATATAGATCCTCCTCATGGTTACAGACCCAACAACATTATGTAGTATTCCTCCTAATGGTTATAGACCAACAATATTATATAGTATCCTCTCATGGTTACAGACCCAACAACATTATATAGTATTCCTCATGGTTACAGACCTAACAACATTATATAGTATCCTCCTCGGTTAAGACCCAAATAAATATTATATAATATACTCTCATGAAGCCACAGACCCAAATAAATATTATATAGTATCCTCTCATGGTTAAAGACCCAACAACATTATATAGTATCTCTCTCATGGTTACAGACCCAACAACATTATATAGTATTCCTCCTCGTGGGTTACAGACCCAACAACATTATATAGTATCCTCCTCGTGGTTACAGACCCAACAACATTAGTATAGTATCCCTCGTGTTGGAACTCCAACAACATTATATAGTATCCCCCCCTCGTGGTTATAGACCCAACAACATTATATAGTATCCTCTCCTCGTGGTTACAGACCCAACAACATTATATAGTATTCCCCCCTCGTGGTTACAGACCCAACAACATTATATAGTATTCGGGTAAGACCCAACAAAAGGTTGTACAGACCCAACAACATATATAGTATACCATGGTTACAGACCCAACAACATTATATAGTATCTCCTCCTCATGGTTACAGACCCAACAACATTATATAGTATACTCATGGCTACAGACCTAACAACATTATATAGTATTCCCCCCTCATGGTTACAGACCCAACAACATTATATAGTATAGCCTCCTCGTGATTACAGACCTAACAACATTATATAGTAATACTCTCATGGTTACAGACCCAACAACATTATATAGTATTCCTCCTCATGGTTACAGACCCAATAACATTATATAGTATCCCTCATGGTTAACAGACCCAACAACATTATATAGTATCCCTCCTCATGGTTACAGACCCAACAACATTATATAGTATCTCCCCCTCATGGTTACAGACCCAATAACATTATATAGGTATCCTCATGGGTTACAGACCCAACAACATTATATAGTATCCCTCCTCATGGTTACAGATTCAATAACATTAAATAGTATACTCTCATGGTTACAGACCCAACAAATATTATATAGTATTCCTCCTCATGGTTAAGCAGACTCCAACAACATTATATAGTATCCCTCCTCAGTGTTACAGACCCAACAATATTATATAGTATCCTCCTCATGGTTACAGACCCAATAACATTATATATAGTATGCTCATGGGGTTACAGACCTAACAATAATTATATAGTATCCTCGTGGTTACAGACCCAACAACATTATATAGTATCCTCCTCGTGGTTACAGACCCAAACAAC
>NW_025536310.1:0-62591 GCF_020615455.1 Coregonus clupeaformis
ATAGAGATGAGAATAAGGAAGTGGCTCTGGATAAGAGCGTCTGCAGCTCTATAGAGATGAGAATAAGGAAGTGGCTCTGGATAAGAGCGTCTGCAGCTCTATAGAGATGAGAATAAGGAAGTGGCTCTGGATAAGAGCGTCTGCAGCTCTATAGAGATGAGAATAAGGAAGTGGCTCTGGATCAGAGCGTCTGCAGCTCTATAGAGATGAGAATAAGGAAGTGGCTCTGGATAAGAGCGTCTGCAGCTCTATAGAGATGAGAATAAGGAAGTGGCTCTGGATCAGAGCGTCTGCAGCTCTATAGAGATGAGAATAAGGAAGTGGCTCTGGATCAGAGCGTCTGCAGCTCTATAGAGATGATAATAAGGAAGTGGCTCTGGATCAGAGCGTCTGCAGCTCTATAGAGATGAGAATAAGGAAGTGGCTCTGGATAAGAGCGTCTGCAGCTCTATAGAGATGAGAATAAGGAAGTGGCTCTGGATAAGAGCGTCTGCAGCTCTATAGAGATGAGAATAAGGAAGTGGCTCTGGATAAGAGCGTCTGCAGCTCTATAGAGATGAGAATAAGGAAGTGGCTCTGGATAAGAGCGTCTGCAGCTCTATAGAGATGAGAATAAGGAAGTGGCTCTGGATAAGAGCGTCTGCAGCTCTATAGAGATGAGAATAAGGAAGTGGCTCTGGATAAGAGCGTCTGCAGCTCTATAGAGATGAGAATAAGGAAGTGGCTCTGGATAAGAGCGTCTGCAGCTCTATAGAGATGAGAATAAGGAAGTGGCTCTGGATAAGAGCGTCTGCAGCTCTATAGAGATGAGAATAAGGAAGTGGCTCTGGATAAGAGCGTCTGCAGCTCTATAGAGATGAGAATAAGGAAGTGGCTCTGGATAAGAGCGTCTGCAGCTCTATAGAGATGAGAATAAGGAAGTGGCTCTGGATAAGAGCGTCTGCAGCTCTATAGAGATGAGAATAAGGAAGTGGCTCTGGATAAGAGCGTCTGCAGCTCTATAGAGATGAGAATAAGGAAGTGGCTCTGGATAAGAGCGTCTGCAGCTCTATAGAGATGAGAATAAGGAAGTGGCTCTGGATAAGAGCGTCTGCAGCTCTATAGAGATGAGAATAAGGAAGTGGCTCTGGATAAGAGCGTCTGCAGCTCTATAGAGATGAGAATAAGGAAGTGGCTCTGGATAAGAGCGTCTGCAGCTCTATAGAGATGAGAATAAGGAAGTGGCTCTGGATAAGAGCGTCTGCAGCTCTATAGAGATGAGAATAAGGAAGTGGCTCTGGATAAGAGCGTCTGCAGCTCTATAGAGATGAGAATAAGGAAGTGGCTCTGGATAAGAGCGTCTGCAGCTCTATAGAGATGAGAATAAGGAAGTGGCTCTGGATAAGAGCGTCTGCAGCTCTATAGAGATGAGAATAAGGAAGTGGCTCTGGATAAGAGCGTCTGCAGCTCTATAGAGATGAGAATAAGGAAGTGGCTCTGGATCAGAGCGTCTGCAGCTCTATAGAGATGAGAATAAGGAAGTGGCTCTGGATAAGAGCGTCTGCAGCTCTATAGAGATGAGAATAAGGAAGTGGCTCTGGATAAGAGCGTCTGCAGCTCTATAGAGATGAGAATAAGGAAGTGGCTCTGGATCAGAGCGTCTGCAGCTCTATAGAGATGAGAATAAGGAAGTGGCTCTGGATAAGAGCGTCTGCAGCTCTATAGAGATGAGAATAAGGAAGTGGCTCTGGATAAGAGCGTCTGCAGCTCTATAGAGATGAGAATAAGGAAGTGGCTCTGGATAAGAGCGTCTGCAGCTCTATAGAGATGAGAATAAGGAAGTGGCTCTGGATAAGAGCGTCTGCAGCTCTATAGAGATGAGAATAAGGAAGTGGCTCTGGATAAGAGCGTCTGCAGCTCTATAGAGATGAGAATAAGGAAGTGGCTCTGGATAAGAGCGTCTGCAGCTCTATAGAGATGAGAATAAGGAAGTGGCTCTGGATAAGAGCGTCTGCAGCTCTATAGAGATGAGAATAAGGGAAGTGGCTCTGGATAAGAGCGTCTGCAGCTCTATAGAGATGAGAATAAGGAAGTGGCTCTGGATAAGAGCGTCTGCAGCTCTATAGAGATGAGAATAAGGAAGTGGCTCTGGATAAGAGCGTCTGCAGCTCTATAGAGATGAGAATAAGGAAGTGGCTCTGGATAAGAGCGTCTGCAGCTCTATAGAGATGAGAATAAGGAAGTGGCTCTGGATCAGAGCGTCTGCAGCTCTATAGAGATGAGAATAAGGAAGTGGCTCTGGATAAGAGCGTCTGCAGCTCTATAGAGATGAGAATAAGGAAGTGGCTCTGGATCAGAGCGTCTGCAGCTCTATAGAGATGAGAATAAGGAAGTGGCTCTGGATCAGAGCGTCTGCAGCTCTATAGAGATGAGAATAAGGAAGTGGCTCTGGATAAGAGCGTCTGCAGCTCTATAGAGATGAGAATAAGGAAGTGGCTCTGGATAAGAGCGTCTGCAGCTCTATAGAGATGAGAATAAGGAAGTGGCTCTGGATAAGAGCGTCTGCAGCTCTATAGAGATGAGAATAAGGAAGTGGCTCTGGATAAGAGCGTCTGCAGCTCTATAGAGATGAGAATAAGGAAGTGGCTCTGGATAAGAGCGTCTGCAGCTCTATAGAGATGAGAATAAGGAAGTGGCTCTGGATAAGAGCGTCTGCAGCTCTATAGAGATGAGAATAAGGAAGTGGCTCTGGATAAGAGCGTCTGCAGCTCTATAGAGATGAGAATAAGGAAGTGGCTCTGGATAAGAGCGTCTGCAGCTCTATAGAGATGAGAATAAGGAAGTGGCTCTGGATAAGAGCGTCTGCAGCTCTATAGAGATGAGAATAAGGAAGTGGCTCTGGATAAGAGCGTCTGCAGCTCTATAGAGATGAGAATAAGGAAGTGGCTCTGGATAAGAGCGTCTGCAGCTCTATAGAGATGAGAATAAGGAAGTGGCTCTGGACCAGAGCGTCTGCAGCTCTATAGAGATGAGAATAAGGAAGTGGCTCTGGATAAGAGCGTCAGCAGCTCTATAGAGATGAGAATAAGGAAGTGGCTCTGGATAAGAGCGTCTGCAGCTCTATAGAGATGAGAATAAGGAAGTGGCTCTGGATAAGAGCGTCTGCAGCTCTATAGAGATGAGAATAAGGAAGTGGCTCTGGATAAGAGCGTCTGCAGCTCTATAGAGATGAGAATAAGGAAGTGGCTCTGGATAAGAGCGTCTGCAGCTCTATAGAGATGAGAATAAGGAAGTGGCTCTGGATAAGAGCGTCTGCTAAATGACTAAAATGTAAAATGTAATAATAAAGTGATGAAATAAACAAGAGATCGCAGTAATGGGACGTCTCTTCCATCTTGGGACTTTAACTCATGGTTCTATTCTGTTGTTACAGCATTAAACTCACTTAATGCATTTAATGTCTAAAAAAAGGATCAAAAACTAAATCCATTATTTTTTGTAAATAATCTAACCGAAACGACCTCAAAAAGCACTAATCGTTCAGCACTAATAAAACACTAGGTTGTAGCCTACAAGCCAGCCAACGTAAAGGGTCATTTCCCATTTTAAGGCTAAATAGACTATTCTCTTGATTTGATCAGGACTAAATAGACTATTCTCTTGATTTGATCAGGACTAAATAGACTATTCTCTTGATTTGATCAGGGCTAAATAGACTATTCTCTTGATTTGATCAGGGCTAAATAGACTATTCTCTTGATTCGATCAGGACTAAATAGACTATTCTCTTGATTTGATCAGGACTAAATAGACTATTCTCTTGATTTGATCAGGAATAAATAGACTATTCTCTTGATTTGATCAGGGCTAAATAGACTATTCTCTTGATTTGATCAGGACTAAATAGACTTCTTGAATTTGATCAGGACTAAATCAACTTTTCTCTTGATTTGATCAGGACTAAATCAAGTTCTCTTGATTTGATCAGGACTAAATCAACTATTCTCTTGATTTGATCAGGGCTAAATAGACTATTCTCTTGATTTGATCAGGACTAAATAGACTATTCTCTTGATTTGATCAGGACTAAATAGACTATTCTCTTGATTTGATCAGGACTAAATAGACTATTCTCTTGATTTGATCAGGGCTAAATAGACTATTCTCTTGATTTGATCAGGACTAAATAGACTATTCTCTTGATTTGATCAGGACTAAATAGACTATTCTCTTGATTTGATCAGGACTAAATAGACTATTCTCTTGATTTGATCAGGACTAAATAGACTTCTTAAATTTGATCAGGACTAAATCAACTTTTCTCTTGATTTGATCAGGACTAAATCAACTTCTCTTGATTTGATCAGGACTAAATCAACTATTCTCTTGATTTGATCAGGGCTAAATAGACTATTCTCTTGATTGGATCAGGACTAAATAGACTTCTTAAATTTGATCAGGACTAAATCAACTATTCTCTTGATTTGATCAGGACTAAATAGACTTCTTAAATTTGATCAGGACTAAATCAACTATTCTCTTGATTTGATCAGGACTAAATAGACTTCTTAAATTTGATCAGGACTAAATCAACTATTCTCTTGATTTGATCAGGGCTAAATAGACTATTCTCTTGATTGGATCATGACTAAATAGACTTATCTTTATTCGATCAAGAGTAAATACACTTCTCTTTATTAGATCAGGACTAAATAGACTATTGATTTGATCAGTACTAAATATATTATTCTCTTGATTCTCTGTGTACAGCAGCAATAAAACTGGCCTTCTTGAGACTAGTTGAGTATCTGGAGCATCAGCAATTGTGGGTCCGATTACAGGCTCAAAATGTCCAGAAACAAATAACGTTCTTCTGAAACTCGTCAGTCTATTCTTGTTCTGATAAATGAAGGCTATTCCATGTGAGAAATTGCCAAGAAACTGAAGATCTCGTATAACGCTGTGTACTACTCCCTTCACAGAACAGCGCAAACTGGCTCCAACCAGAATAGAAAGAGGAGTGGGAGGCCCCGGTGCACAACTGAGGAAGAGGACAAATACATTAGAGTGTCTAGTTTGAGAAACAGACGCCTCACAGGTCCTCAACTGGCAGCTTCATTAAATAGTACCCGCAAAACACCAGTCTCAATGTCAACAGTGAAGAGGCGACTCCGGGATGCTGACCTTCTAGGCAGAGTTGCAAAGAAAAAGTCATATCTCAGACTGGCCAATAAAAAGAAAAGATTAAAGATGGGCAGTCTGAGATATGACTTTTTCTTTGCAACAAAAGAAATGTTCCGGATTGACTGACTTCATGTCTTAACGTGATACTGGACTGTCCTTTCCCTTTGCTTATTTGAGCTGTTCTGCCATAATATGGACTTGGTCTGTTCTCTCTGCTTATTTGAGCTGTTCTGCCATAATATGGACTTGGTCTGTTCTCTCTGATTATTTGAGCTGTTCTGCCATAATATGGACTTGGTCTGTTCTCTCTGATTATTTGAGCTGTTCTGCCATAATATGGACTTGGTCTGTTCTCTTTGCTTATTTGAGCTGTTCTGCCATAATATGGACTTGGTCTGTTCTCTTTGCTTATTTGAGCTGTTCTGCCATAATATGGACTTGGTCTGTTCTCTTTGCTTATTTGAGCTGTTCTGCCATAATATGGACTTGGTCTTTTACCAAATAGGGCTATCTTCTGTATACCACCCCTACCTTGTCACAACTGATTGGCTCAAACGCATTAAGGAAAGAAATTTCACATATTAACTCTTAACAATGTACACCTATTGATTGAAATGCATTCCAGGTGACTACCTCATGAAGCTGGTTAAGAAAATGCCAAGAGTGTGCAAAGCTGTCATCAAGGCAAAGGGTGGCTACTTTGAAGAATCTCAAATATAAAATATATGTTGATTTGTTTAACACTTTTTTTGGTTACTACATGATTCCATATGTGTTATTTCATAGTTTTGATGTCTTCACTATTATTCTACAATGTAGAAAATAGAACAAATAAAGAAAAACCCTGGAATGAGGAGGTGTGTCCAACCCTTTGACTGGTCCTGTATATAAACACACAGGCGGTAAATTAGTTAACAGAACAATATGAGGGTTCCAAACCGCTCGGCCAATAACAGCTAGTTTTCAGTTGGCCCCTCCCCACTCAGACCACTCACAGACAGTCTAGCAAAGTTCTTGCTTGAGAAATTGCTCTTTGCTAAGAAGCTATTTGTTTATTTTTTACAATTTTAATTTAAAACAATCCCAGTAAGGTAGGCTTACTTAGAGCAGTCTATGATGTCATATTGCGGAGTCTACCTTCAACCGTTCTAATTCCAACACAGAGGCCATCCATCCATCCTTACCTGTCCTCCTCTCCATCTGCAGACTGTGTCCTCAGGCCTGCAGCAGCAGCCACTAAGGCACTGGCATCTCCAGCCTTCCCCATGTTCTCCATGGAGCAGCCTCGTCCTGCAGCTCCCAGCCGGGACTGGTGTTGGAACAGCAGCCTCTGGGCATCCTCCAGCTGGGATGCCGTCAGGCTGGGGATGCTGCCCCCGTACGGAGCCCCGCTTTGGGCCAGGCTGGTGTGGCTGAGGGGCACCCCGTGGGTCAGGAGGGGCTGGAGGTCGGCTCGGAGTGTGGTCACGAAAGGGGCGGAAGGGTGCTGGGGGTGAGGGTGCAGCTGCTGGGCTGGGAGATTCTGGAGCTGACTCGGAAGGGGTTGAGGGACAGCGGCTGGGCCAGGCATGGACACCCCAAGAGAGCCAGGGTGTGGGGGGAGGACCTGGGACTGGAGAGGAGCCGTAGGCTGGATGAAGTCTGGAGGCCGGCTGCCTGTCTGGCTCACTAGCACCGCTGGGAGCTGCTGCGTGGGCTGGCCTGTCTGGGCATGGTCCATAGCATAGGGCACCTGCTGGGGCATGGCTTGACTCCCAGCACCCTGGGGGGCTGCAGGTAGAGTACCAGGGGGGACCATGCTGGTCTGCTGCAGCAGGAGAGGGTTAGGGTCCTGAGGGACCATGTGGACAGTCTGAGGGCTGGTGTAGTCCTGGTGCTGCTGGTATGGCTGCAGGGTCTGGGATGCCCCTGCTTCCATCTCTGGGCCTCCGTACTGGACAACACTGGCCACCACACTCCCATTCCCTGCTTCCATCTCTGGGCCTCCGTACTGGACAACACTGGCCACCACACTCCCATTCCCTGCTTCCATCTCTGGGCCTCCGTACTGGACAACACTGGCCACCACACTCCCATTCCCTGCTTCCATCTCTGGGCCTCCGTACTGGACAACACTGGCCACCACACTCCCATTCCCTGCTTCCATCTCTGGGCCTCCGTACTGGTCAACACTGGCCACCACACTCCCATTCCATGCTTCCATCTCTGGGCCTCCGTACTGGACAACACTGGCCACCACACTCCCATTCCATGCTTCGCTCTCTGGGCCGGCAGCGCTGGGTGCAGGGGCTGGGTCAGAAGTCGGCGCGGCAGGGGGAACCTCCTTCTCATAGTACTCTGTACACATCCATCTTCCCTTACGGAACGGCTCCGAGTTAGAGTCCAGCTTCACCACTCTGAAGCGAGACCCCGGAGCGGCTTGGGTCTGTGTCTGGGTGCTGGAGGTCATAGCCTGTGCCACCACTCCTGCCATCCCAATCTGGGTGCTATTGGTGGGCCCTGTGCCTCCAGGGAGAGACCCTACTCCACTGGATGTCCCTTGACGGCCTCCACTACTGTCAAAGCTTATAGGGTCCGCAGAGGGAGGGACACCACTACCACCGTCTATGGATGACACATCCATGCCTGGCCCAGCAGTGATGGTACCAGAGAACTGAGTGGTGGTATTCTCCACCATACCCTGCCCCATCTGGGTCTGGTTGGGCCCAGCCATTCCAGAGGAACTCCCCCCTGCCACTGAGACAGTAAAGGCTGCTGCCACCACATTCTCTTGCAGATTATGCACAGTCCCGTTCACCATGTTGCCAGGCTGCGGAGGACCCCGAGGCTGCAGGGGTTCGCTAGGAGGGCCCTGGGGTAGGGAGTGAGGGATCAGGGGTTGGTTAGGGGACGCTGCGCCTGGGGTCTCCACCCCATGGGGGCTGTTCAGGGTCTCATCCGAGGAGCTTCTCTCCGGGACGCCGGTGTCCCGAGATACGGACACGTCCAGCATTTCAGAGGAGGAAAGGTCTTCTGTGTGGGACTCATCCATGTCATCATAACTCTCTGTGTCGTCCGCTATGCTGTTGTTGGTGCTAACAGAGACCTGGGCCAGGGTCACGCTAGTTATCTGGAAGCCACTCTTCTTTTTCACCTGAGCCCCGGGCTGGGAGAGGTTAAGGCTCTGGGGGTGGTGGTGTGGCCCAGGGCAGGAGGACCCAGCCTGGCTAGTTGACTGATAATCATCAGTGGGAATTACATTACTGCTACCCGCAGCAGACCCAGATACTCCACCACTACCGGTGGTGTTACTGCCTCTTCTATTGTGGAAAGACATCTTCCTAGACCCAGTAGAATCTCCGGAAAAGTCCTGTTGATGCATTTTGTGACCAACACGAAGCCAGTAACGGGGGACTAGCTGTGTAGCTACTAATGCTAGCTGCTTGTTATGGCCAGACATACATAACATTAGCTAGTAACGTCACTGTAGTCAGAGGTTAGCTAGCTAATAGTTACCTAATAGTTAGCCAACGGTAGCTAACGTAACATAAGCAAGGTGACAGTCCCACAATAAATCACAACAAAGCTGGGACGTCGATGTAATTTTCTGTTTTCAGTAGTTGAGCACTTCCCTCTGTAATTGCGTCTGATAAGCAGTCGATATTGAAGTGAATGCGAATTACTAACGCGTTAGCTCAGACTTGGCCAGAACAACCAAGCTAGCTTAGCTATGTTTTCTATCTAGCTGAAATGTAGGCTACGAAGAGGCACTTTTAGAAACGTTTAAACAACGTCAAACATCTCACTGGCAGAAATATGATTTGACGTCAATAATATAGTGCCAAATTCAGTGCCAGAAGCTATGTCGTAAGAGATCACCTCCATCGCTGGCATCACCAGACGTTGAGTCATCTTCTAGACTCTGGTCAAAAGTTTATCGTTGAAAAATTCAGTCAGACACCCATCACTGGATAAACAACATCCTCTTAGCACATCAACTTGTTTGGATCCATCTAGACGGTTTCTAGCTAGCGTAGTTGGATCATCATCCTCTCGCTTGGCCCCGTTGACACGAACGCAGGGCACAACGTTAGCTACCTAGCTAGGGGGCGGCAGGTGGCTTAGTGGGTAAGAGCGTTGTGCCAATCCCCGAGCCAACTAGGTGACAAATCTGTCGATGTGCCCTTAAGCAAGGCACTTAACCCTAATTGCTCCTGTAAGTCGCTCTGGATACGAGTGCGTCTGCTAAATGACTAAAATGTAAATGTAGCTAGCTCACTCCGACGACGAGAAGAGAGGAGGCTACTGCGCATGCCCTCAACTAGCTGGCAGAACAGCTGCTTTAGCTAGGATCAGCTACCAGTCGGTCCCTGAAATGACCTCAACTAGCTGGCAGAACAGCTGCTGTAGCTAGGATCAGCTACCAGTCGGTCCCTGAAATGACCTCAACTAGCTGGCAGAACAGCTGCTTTAGCTAGGATCAGCTACCAGTCGGTCCCTGAAATGACCTCAACTAGCTGGCAGAACAGCTGCTTTAGCTAGGATCAGCTACCAGTCGGTCCCTGAAATGACCTCAACTAGCTGGCAGAACAGCTGCTTTAGCTAGGATCAGCTACCAGTCGGTCCCTGAAATGCCCTCAACTAGCTGGCAGAACAACTGCTTTAGCTAGGATCAGCTACCAGTCGGTCCCTGAAATGACCTCTACTAGCTGGCAGAACAACTGCTTTAGCTAGGATCAGCTACCAGTCGGTCCCTGAAATGACCTCTACTAGCTGGCAGAACAACTGCTTTAGCTAGGATCAGCTACCAGTCGGTCCCTGAAATGACCTCTACTAGCTGGCAGAACAGCTGCTTTAGCTAGGATCAGCTACCAGTCGGTCCCTGAAATGACCTCTACTAGCTGGCAGAACAGCTGCTTTAGCTAGGATCAGCTACCAGTCGGTCCCTGAAATGACCTCTACTAGCTGGCAGAACAGCTGCTTTAGCTAGGATCAGCTACCAGCCGGTCCCTGAAATGACCTCTACTAGCTGGCAGAACAACTGCTTTAGCTAGGATCAGCTACCAGTCGGTCCCTGAAATGCCCTCAACTAGCTGGCAGAACAACTGCTTTAGCTAGGATCAGCTACCAGTCGGTCCCTGAAATGACCTCTACTAGCTGGCAGAACAACTGCTTTAGCTAGGATCAGCTACCAGTCGGTCCCTGAAATGACCTCTACTAGCTGGCAGAACAACTGCTTTAGCTAGGATCAGCTACCAGCCGGTCCCTGAAATGCCCTCAACTAGCTGGCAGAACAACTGCTTTAGCTAGGATCAGCTACCAGTCGGTCCCTGAAATGACCTCTACTAGCTGGCAGAACAGCTGCTTTAGCTAGGATCAGCTACCAGTCGGTCCCTGAAATGACCTCTACTAGCTGGCAGAACAGCTGCTTTAGCTAGGATCAGCTACCAGTCGGTCCCTGAAATGACCTCTACTAGCTGGCAGAACAGCTGCTTTAGCTAGGATCAGCTACCAGCCGGTCCCTGAAATGCCCTCAACTAGCTGGCAGAACAGCTGCTTTAGCTAGGATCAGCTACCAGTCGGTCCCTGAAATGACCTCTACTAGCTGGCAGAACAGCTGCTTTAGCTAGGATCAGCTACCAGTCGGTCCCTGAAATGACCTCTACTAGCTGGCAGAACAACTGCTTTAGCTAGGATCAGCTACCAGTCGGTCCCTGAAATGCCCTCAACTAGCTGGCAGAACAACTGCTTTAGCTAGGATCAGCTACCAGTCGGTCCCTGAAATGACCTCTACTAGCTGGCAGAACAACTGCTTTAGCTAGGATCAGCTACCAGTCGGTCCCTGAAATGACCTCTACTAGCTGGCAGAACAACTGCTTTAGCTAGGATCAGCTACCAGTCGGTCCCTGAAATGACCTCTACTAGCTGGCAGAACAGCTGCTTTTAGCTAGGATCAGCTACCAGTCGGTCCCTGAAATGACCTCTACTAGCTGGCAGAACAGCTGCTTTAGCTAGGATCAGCTACCAGTCGGTCCCTGAAATGACCTCTACTAGCTGGCAGAACAGCTGCTTTAGCTAGGATCAGCTACCAGTCGGTCCCTGAAATGACCTCTACTAGCTGGCAGAACAACTGCTTTAGCTAGGATCAGCTACCAGTCGGTCCCTGAAATGCCCTCAACTAGCTGGCAGAACAGCTGCTTTAGCTAGGATCAGCTACCAGTCGGTCCCTGAAATGACCTCTACTAGCTGGCAGAACAACTGCTTTAGCTAGGATCAGCTACCAGTCGGTCCCTGAAATGACCTCTACTAGCTGGCAGAACAGCTGCTTTAGCTAGGATCAGCTACCAGCCGGTCCCTGAAATGCCCTCAACTAGCTGGCAGAACAACTGCTTTAGCTAGGATCAGCTACCAGTCGGTCCCTGAAATGACCTCTACTAGCTGGCAGAACAGCTGCTTTAGCTAGGATCAGCTACCAGTCGGTCCCTGAAATGACCTCTACTAGCTGGCAGAACAGCTGCTTTAGCTAGGATCAGCTACCAGTCGGTCCCTGAAATGACCTCTACTAGCTGGCAGAACAGCTGCTTTAGCTAGGATCAGCTACCAGTCGGTCCCTGAAATGCCCTCAACTAGCTGGCAGAACAGCTGCTTTAGCTAGGATCAGCTACCAGTCGGTCCCTGAAATGACCTCTACTAGCTGGCAGAACAGCTGCTTTAGCTAGGATCAGCTACCAGTCGGTCCCTGAAATGACCTCTACTAGCTGGCAGAACAGCTGCTTTAGCTAGGATCAGCTACCAGTCGGTCCCTGAAATGACCTCTACTAGCTGGCAGAACAGCTGCTTTAGCTAGGATCAGCTACCAGTCGGTCCCTGAAATGACCTCTACTAGCTGGCAGAACAGCTGCTTTAGCTAGGATCAGCTACCAGTCGGTCCCTGAAATGCCCTCTACTAGCTGGCAGAACAGCTGCTTTAGCTAGGATCAGCTACCAGTCGGTCCCTGAAATGACCTCTACTAGCTGGCAGAACAGCTGCTTTAGCTAGGATCAGCTACCAGTCGGTCCCTGAAATGCCCTCTACTAGCTGGCAGAACAACTGCTTTAGCTAGGATCAGCTACCAGTCGGTCCCTGAAATGACCTCTACTAGCTGGCAGAACAACTGCTTTAGCTAGGATCAGCTACCAGTCGGTCCCTGAAATGCCCTCAACTAGCTGGCAGAACAGCTGCTTTAGCTAGGATCAGCTACCAGTCGGTCCCTGAAATGCCCTCAACTAGCTGGCAGAACAGCTGCTTTAGCTAGGATCAGCTACCAGTCGGTCCCTGAAATGACCTCAACTAGCTGGCAGAACAGCTGCTTTAGCTAGGATCAGCTACCAGTCGGTCCCTGAAATGACCTCTACTAGCTGGCAGAACAGCTGCTTTAGCTAGGATCAGCTACCAGTCGGTCCCTGAAATGACCTCTACTAGCTGGCAGAACAGCTGCTTTAGCTAGGATCAGCTACCAGTCGGTCCCTGAAATGACCTCTACTAGCTGGCAGAACAGCTGCTTTAGCTAGGATCAGCTACCAGTCGGTCCCTGAAATGACCTCTACTAGCTGGCAGAACAGCTGCTTTAGCTAGGATCAGCTACCAGTCGGTCCCTGAAATGACCTCTACTAGCTGGCAGAACAGCTGCTTTAGCTAGGATCAGCTACCAGTCGGTCCCTGAAATGACCTCTACTAGCTGGCAGAACAACTGCTTTAGCTAGGATCAGCTACCAGTCGGTCCCTGAAATGACCTCTACTAGCTGGCAGAACAGCTGCTTTAGCTAGGATCAGCTACCAGTCGGTCCCTGAAATGACCTCTACTAGCTGGCAGAACAGCTGCTGTAGCTAGGATCAGCTACCAGTCGGTCCCTGAAATGACCTCTACTAGCTGGCAGAACAGCTGCTTTAGCTAGGATCAGCTACCAGTCGGTCCCTGAAATGACCTCTACTAGCTGGCAGAACAGCTGCTTTAGCTAGGATCAGCTACCAGCCGGTCCCTGAAATGACCTCTACTAGCTGGCAGAACAACTGCTTTAGCTAGGATCAGCTACCAGTCGGTCCCTGAAATGACCTCTACTAGCTGGCAGAACAGCTGCTTTAGCTAGGATCAGCTACCAGTCGGTCCCTGAAATGACCTCTACATAAATAGCTGTATAAGATGGAACTCTGTGTTTCCCACTCACATAAAATGACAACTCACTTTCATGATTATATAATACTAATAATATATGGCATTTAGCAGACGCTTTTTTCCAAAGGTACTTAGTCAAGCGTCCATACATTTTAAGTATGGTGGACCCGGGAATCGAACCCACAACACTGGTGTTTACAAGCGCCATGCTCTACCAACTGAGTTACAAAGGAATCCAAGACTGAAAGGTTAGTGTTAGACTGGAGGTAGGCAGCAGCAGTGAACATTATACACTGAACAAAAATATAAATGTAACAATCTCTAAGATTTTACTGAGTTACAGTTCATAGGAAATCAGTCAATTGAAATAAATTCATTAGGCCCTAATCTATGGATTTTACATGACTGGGAATACAGATATGCATCTGTTGGTCACAGATACCTTAAATAAAAAGGTAGGTGAGAGGATCAGACAACCAGTCAGTATCTGGTGACCACCATTTGTTTCATGCAGCGCAACAGCTCCGTCTCATAGAGTTAATCAGGCTGTTGATTCTGGCCTGTGGAATGTTGTCCCACTCCTCTTCAATGGCTGTGCGAAGTTGCTGGATATTGGCGGGAACTGGAACACGCTGTCGTACACGTCTATCCAGAGCATCCCAAACATGCTCAATGGGTGACATGTCTGATGAGTATGCCATGGAAGAACTGGGACATTTTCAGCTTCCAGGAATTGTGTACAGATCCTTACAGCATGGGGCCGTGCATTATCATGCTGAAACATGAGGTGATGTCAGCGGGTGAATGGCACGACAATGGGCCTCAGGATCTCGTCACGGTATTTCTGTGCATTCAAATTGCCATCGATAAAATGCAATTGTGTTCATTGTCCTAGCATACCTGCCCATACCTTAACCCCACAGCCACCATGTTCACAACATTGACATCAGCAAACCGCTCACCCACACGATGCCATACACGCTACACTGTCTGCCATCTGCCCGGTACAGTTGAAACCGGGATTCATCCGTGGAGAGCACACTTCTCCAGCATGCCAGTGGCCATCGAAGGTGAGCATTTGCCCACTGAAGTCGGTTACAACGCCAAACTGCAGTCATGTCAAGACCCTAGTGAAGACGACGAGCACGCAGATGAGCTTCCCTGAGACGGTTTCTGACAGTTTGTGCAGAAATTATTCGGTTGTGCAAACCCACAGTTTCATCAACTGTCCGGGTGGCTGGTCTCAGACGATCCCGCAGGTGAAGAAGCCGGATGTGGAGGTCCTGGGCTGGTGGTCTGCGGTTGCGAGGCCAGTTGGACCTACTGCCAAATTCTCTAAAACAACGTTGGAGGTTGGTTGTGGTAGAGAAATGAACATTCAGCTCTGGTGGACATTCCTGCAGTCATTGTGCCAATTGTATGCTCCCTCAAAACTTGAGACATCTGTGGCATTGTGTTGTGTGACAAAACTGCATATTTTAGAGTGGCCTTTTATTGTCCCCAGCACAAGGTGCACCTGTGTAATGATCATGCTATTTAATCAGCATCTTGATATGCCACACCTGTCAGGTGGATGGATTATCTTGAAAAAGGAGAAATGCTAACTAACAGGGATGTAAACAAATGTGTGTACAAAATGAGAGAAATAAGCTTTTTGTGCGTATGGAACATTTCTGGGATCTTTTATTTCAGCTCATGAAACATGGGACCAACACTTTACATGTTGCGTTTCTATGTTTGTTCAGTATAGTCATTTGGTAGGAAGGATAGGGGGGAAACAAAGCCGTTTCCACCAGTACGATGCGTGCTAAAAGACAGCCCCATGTGCACAGAACTTTATGTTTACCTCATGCATCATACCTGGATGATCACCCACATGACACTGATCCACCTTAGAGGCATGTTCCCCCTGTCCCCCCCCTGCCTGATCTCTGTCCCTCCCCAGCCCCAGGCAACAAGCTATAGCAATATAGCTGAATGATGAATAGGCAATGACAGGAGGTATGGTGTTGGACAGTCAAACCATGAAGAGGCGGGGATGTGAAAGAGCACAGTTAGAAAAATATGGCATATAGAAGCAAACCAGATGGTTCAGGAGTAAAAACAAACAAAATATAATTATTGTAGAATTTGACTGTCCATAAAATGTATATAGTATGTATGGGCTGAAAGTATGTATGTATGTATGTATATATATACAGTGGGGGAAAAAAGTATTTAGTCAGCCACCAATTGTGCAAGTTCTCCCACTTAAAAAGATGAGAGAGGCCTGTAATTTTCATCATAGGTACACGTCAACTATGACAGACAAAATGAGGAAAAGAAATCCAGAAAATCACATTGTAGGATTTTTAATGAATTTATTTGCAAATTATGGTGGAAAATAAGTATTTGGTCAATAACAAAAGTTTCTCAATACTTTGTTATATACCCTTTGTTGGCAATGACACAGGTCAAACGTTTTCTGTAAGTCTTCACAAGGTTTTCACACACTGTTGCTGGTATTTTGGCCCATTCCTCCATGCAGATCTCCTCTAGAGCAGTGATGTTTTGGGGCTGTCGCTGGGCAACACAGACTTTCAACTCCCTCCAAAGATTTTCTATGGGGTTGAGATCTGGAGACTGGCTAGGCCACTCCAGGACCTTGAAATGCTTCTTACGAAGCCACTCCTTCGTTGCCCGGGCGGTGTGTTTGGGATCATTGTCATGCTGAAAGACCCAGCCACGTTTCATCTTCAATGCCCTTGCTGATGGAAGGAGGTTTTCACTCAAAATCTCACGATACATGGCCCCATTCATTCTTTCCTTTACACGGATCAGTCGTCCTGGTCCCTTTGCAGAAAAACAGCCCCAAAGCATGATGTTTCCAACCCCATGCTTCACAGTAGGTATGGTGTTCTTTGGATGCAACTCAGCATTCTTTGTCCTCCAAACACGACGAGTTGAGTTTTTACCAAAAAGTTATATTTTGGTTTCATCTGACCATATGACATTCTCCCAATCCTCTTCTGGATCATCCAAATGCACTCTAGCAAACTTCAGACGGGCCTGGACATGTACTGGCTTAAGCAGGGGGACATGTCTGGCACTGCAGGATTTGAGTCCCTGGCGGCGTAGTGTGTTACTAATGGTAGGCTTTGTTACTTTGGTCCCAGCTCTCTGCAGGTCATTCACTAGGTCCCCCCGTGTGGTTCTGGGATTTTTGCTCACCGTTCTTGTGATCATTTTGACCCCACGGGGTGAGATCTTGCGTGGAGCCCCAGATCGAGGGAGATTATCAGTGGTCTTGTATGTCTTCCATTTCCTAATAATTGCTCCCACAGTTGATTTCTTCAAACCAAGCTGCTTACCTATTGCAGATTCAGTCTTCCCAGCCTGGTGCAGGTCTACAATTTTGTTTCTGGTGTCCTTTGACAGCTCTTTGGTCTTGGCCATAGTGGAGTTTGGAGTGTGACTGTTTCGAGGTTGTGGACAGGTGTCTTTTATACTGATAACAAGTTCAAACAGGTGCCATTAATACAGGTAACGAGTGGAGGACAGAGGAGCCTCTTAAAGAAGAAGTTACAGGTCTGTGAGAGCCAGAAATCTTGCTTGTTTGTAGGTGACCAAATACTTATTTTCCACCATAATTTGCAAATAAATTAATTAAAAATCCTACAATGTGATTTTCTGGAGAAAAAAAATCTCAATTTGTCTGTCATAGTTGACGTGTACCTATGATGAAAATTACAGGCCTCTCTCATCTTTTTAAGTGGGAGAACTTGCACAATTGGTGGCTGACTAAATACTTTTTTCCCCCACTGTAGCTGCTGCTACTCTGATTATCATATATCCTGATGTTTAGTCACCTGACCCCTATACATATCTACTGACCCTGTATATACCTGCTGCTACTCTGATTATCATATATCCTGATGTCTAGTCACCTGACCCCTATACATATCTATTGACCCTGTATATACCTGCTACTCTGATTATCATATATCCTGATGTCTAGTCACCTGACCCCTATACATATCTATTGACCCTGTATATACCTGCTACTCTGATTATCATATATCCTGATGTCTAGTCACCTGACCCCTATACATATCTACTGACCCTGTATATTCCTGCTACTCTGATTATCATATATCCTGATGTCTAGTCACCTGACCCCTATACATATCTACTGACTCTGTATATACCTGCTACTCTGATTATCATATATCCTGATGCCTAGTCACCTGACCCCTATACATATCTATTGACCCTGTATATACCTGCTACTCTGATTATCATATATCCTGATGTCTAGTCACCTGACCCCTATACATATCTACTGACCCTGTATATACCTGCTACTCTGATTATCATATATCCTGATGTCTAGTCACCTGACCCCTATACATATCTACTGACCCTGTATATACCTGCTACTCTGATTATCATATATCCTGATGTCTAGTCACCTGACCCCTATACATATCTACTGACCCTGTATATACCTGCTGCTACTCTGATTATCATATATCCTGATGTCTAGTCACCTGACCCCTATACATATCTACTGACCCTGTATATACCTGCTGCTACTCTGATTATCATATATCCTGATGTCTAGTCACCTGACCCCTATACATATCTACTGACCCTGTATATACCTGCTACTCTGATTATCATATATCCTGATGTCTAGTCACCTGACCCCTATACATATCTACTGACCCTGTATATACCTGCTACTCTGATTATCATATATCCTGATGTCTAGTCACCTGACCCCTATACATATCTACTGACCCTGTATATACCTGCTACTCTGATTATCATATATCCTGATGTTTAGTCACCTGACCCCTATACATATCTACTGACCCTGTATATACATGCTACTCTGATTATCATATATCCTGATGCCTAGTCACCTGACCCCTATACATATCTACTGACCCTGTATATACCTGCTACTCTGATTATCATATATCCTGATGTCTAGTCACCTGACCCCTATACATATCTACTGACCCTGTATATACCTGCTGCTACTCTGATTATCATATATCCTGATGTCTAGTCACCTGACCCCTATACATATCTACTGACCCTGTATATACCTGCTACTCTGATTATCATATATCCTGATGCCTAGTCACCTGACCCCTATACATATCTACTGACCCTGTATATACCTGCTACTCTGATTATCATATATCCTGATGTCTAGTCACCTGACCCCTATACATATCTACTGACCCTGTATATACCTGCTACTCTGATTATCATATATCCTGATGTTTAGTCACCTGACCCCTATACATATCTACTGACCCTGTATATTCCTGCTACTCTGATTATCATATATCCTGATGTCTAGTCACCTGACCCCTATACATATCTACTGACCCTGTATATACCTGCTACTCTGATTATCATATATCCTGATGTCTAGTCACCTGACCCCTATACATATCTACTGACCCTGTATATTCCTGCTACTCTGATTATCATATATCCTGATGCCTAGTCACCTGACCCCTATACATATCTACTGACCCTGTATATACCTGCTACTCTGATTATCATATATCCTGATGTCTAGTCACCTGACCCCTATACATATCTACTGACCCTGTATATACCTGCTACTCTGATTATCATATATCCTGATGTCTAGTCACCTGACCCCTATATACATATCTACCTCTATCACTCCAGTATCCCTGCACATTGTTAATATGGTACTGGAACTGACCCTGTATATAATATACTTACTTTATCATGTTCTCATTTTTATATCTGGTGTTTTTGTTCTACCTTGTTATTTTTAGTATTACATTGTTATTGATTACTGCATTGTTGGGTTTTGAGTTACATTTGACATTTTAGTCATTTAGCAGACGCTCTTATCCAGAGCAACTTACAGGAGCAATTAGGGTTAAGTGCCTTGCTCAAGGGCACATCGACAGATTTTTCACCTAGTCGGCTCAGGGATTAGAACCATCAACCTTTCGGTTACTGGCACAACGCTCTTAACCACTAAGCTACCTGCCGTTAGCAAGAAAGGCTGTACTAGTGCATGTGACATTAAACCTTGAGTGTCAGTTTGGTTGTAACAACCTGGATTCCCTTTTGTCCTCACATACAGTGAGGGGAAAAAGTATTTTATCCCCTGTTGATTTAGTACGTTTTCCCACTGACAAAGACATTATCAGTCTATAATTTTTATGGTAGGTCATTGCAACTCCACGAGGTGAGATCTTGCATGGAGCCCCAGGCCGAGGGAGATTGACAGTTATTTTGTGTTTCTTCCATTTTGCGAATAATCGCACCAACTGTTGTCACCTTCTCACCAAGCTCCTTGGCGATGGTCTTGTAGCCCATTCCAGCCTTGTGTAGGTCTACAATCTTGTCCCTGACATCCTTGGAGAGCTCTTTGGTCTTGGCCATGGTGGAGAGTTTAGAATCTGATTGATTGATTGTTACCTGTATAAAAGACACCTGTCCACAGAAGCAAACTGAGATTAGGAGCACTCCCTTTAAGAGTGTGCTCCTAATCTCAGCTCGTTACCTGTATAAAAGACACCTGGGAGCCAGAAATCTTTCTGATTGAGAGGGGGTCAAATACTTATTTCCCTCATTAAAATGCAAATCAATTTATAACATTTTTGACATGCGTTTTTCTGGATTTTTTTGTTGTTATTCTGTCTCTCACTGTTCAAATAAACCTACCATTAAGATTATAGACTGATAATTTCTTTGTCAGTGGGCAAACATACAAAATCAGCAGGGGATCAAATACTTTTTCCCCTCACTGTATGTCATCACCATAACAATTCAATATTCAGATTATACAGTGTATAATATACTATATACCAAGTGGCAGCATGTAGTGTATAATATACTATATACCAAGTGGCAGCATGTAGTATATAATATACTATATACCAAGTGGCAGCATGTAGTATATAATATACTATATACCCAGTGGCAGCATGTAGTATATAATATACTATATACCAAGTGGCAGCATGTAGTATATAATATACTATATACCAAGTGGCAGCATGTAGTATATAATATACTATATACCCAGTGGCAGCATGTAGTATATAATATACTATATACCAAGTGGCAGCATGTAGTATATAATATACTATATACCAAGTGGCAGCATGTAGTATATAATATACTATATACCAAGTGGCAGCATGTAGTGTATAATATACTATATACCAAGTGGCAGCATGTAGTATATAATATACTATATACCCAGTGGCAGCATGTAGTATATAATATACTATATACCAAGTGGCAGCATGTAGTATATAATATACTATATACCAAGTGGCAGCATGTAGTATATTATATACTATATACCAAGTGGCAGCATGTAGTGTATAATATATTATATACCAAGTGGCAGCATGTAGTATATAATATACTATATACCAAGTGGCAGCATGTAGTATATAATATACTATATACCAAGTGGCAGCATGTAGTGTATAATATACTATATACCAAGTGGCAGCATGTAGTATATAATATACTATATACCAAGTGGCAGCATGTAGTGTATAATATACTATATACACCAAGTGGCAGCATGTAGTATATAATATACTATATACCAAGTGGCAGCATGTAGTATATAATATACTATATACCAAGTGGCAGCATGTAGTATATAATATACTATATACCAAGTGGCAGCATGTAGTATATAATATACTATATACCAAGTGGCAGCATGTAGTATATAATATACTATATACCAAGTGGCAGCATGTAGTATATAATATACTATATACCAAGTGGCAGCATGTAGTATATAATATACTATATACCAAGTGGCAGCATGTAGTATATAATATACTATATACCAAGTGGCAGCATGTAGTATATAATATACTATATACCAAGTGGCAACATGTAGTGTATAATATACTATATACCAAGTGGCAGCATGTAGTGTATAATATACTATATACCAAGTGGCAGCATGTAGTGTATAATATACTATATACCAAGTGGCAGCATGTAGTGTATAATATACTATATACCAAGTGGCAGCATGTAGTATATAATATACTATATACCAAGTGGCAGCATGTAGTATATAATATACTATATACCAAGTGGCAGCATGTAGTATATAATATATACCAAGTGGCAGCATGTAGTATATAATATATACCAAGTGGCAGCATGTAGTATATAATATATTATATACCAAGTGGCAGCATGTAGTGTATAATATACTATATACCAAGTGGCAGCATGTAGTATATAATATATTATATACCAAGTGGTAGCATGTAGTATATAATATATTATATACCTAGTGGCAGCATGTAGTATATAATATACTATATACCAAGTGGCAGCATGTAGTGTATAATATACTATATACCAAGTGGCAGCATGTAGTATACTATATACCAAGTGGCAGCATGTAGTATACTATATACCAAGTGGCAGCATGTAGTATATAATATTCTATTTACCAAGTGGCAGCATGTAGTATACTATATACCAAGTGGCAGCATGTAGTATACTATATACCAAGTGCCAGCATGTAGTATACTATATACCAAGTGGCAGCATGTAGTATACTATATACCAAGTGGCAGCATGTAGTATACTATATACCAAGTGGCAGCATGTAGTATACTATATACCAAGTGGCAGCATGTAGTATACTATATACCAAGTGGCAGCATGTAGTATACTATATACCAAGTGGCAGCATGTAGTATACTATATACCAAGTGGCAGCATGTAGTATACTATATACCAAGTGGCAGCATGTAGTATACTATATACCAAGTGGCAGCATGTAGTATACTATATACCAAGTGGCAGCATGTAGTATACTATATACCAAGTGGCAGCATGTAGTATACTATATACCAAGTGGCAGCATGTAGTATACTATATACCAAGTGGCAGCATGTAGTATACTATATACCAAGTGGCAGCATGTAGTATACTATATACCAAGTGGCAGCATGTAGTATACTATATACCAAGTGGCAGCATGTAGTATACTATATACCAAGTGGCAGCATGTAGTATACTATATACCAAGTGGCAGCATGTAGTATACTATATACCAAGTGGCAGCATGTAGTATACTATATACCAAGTGGCAGCATGTAGTATACTATATACCAAGTGGCTCCATGTAGTATACTATATACCAAGTGGCAGCATGTAGTATACTATATACCAAGTGGCTCCATGTAGTGTCTATAGACAACAGGAAACAACACAGACTCATTTAAGAGCAGAAAATCGATGCCTCTGTTGGCGTCTACTTCTCTCATTGAGACAAACTAGAAGCTTGAAAGGACAGTGTGAAATGGACTACACCACTGCTGGTAGCCTACACAAAGCGTGAAATGGACTACACCACTGCTGGTAGCCTACACAAAGAGTGAAATGGACTACACCACTGCTGGTAGCCTACACAAAGCGTGAAATGGACTACACCACTGCTGGTAGCCTACACAAAGAGTGAAATGGACTACACCACTGCTGGTAGCCTACACAAAGCGTGAAATGGACTACACCACTGCTGGTAGCCTACACAAAGCGTGAAATGGACTACACCACTGCTGGTAGCCTACACAAAGAGTGAAATGGACTACACCACTGCTGGTAGCCTACACAAAGCGTGAAATGGACTACACCACTGCTGGTAGCCTACACAAAGAGTGAAATGGACTACACCACTGCTGGTAGCCTACACAAAGAGTGAAATGGACTACACCACTGCTGGTAGCCTACACAAAGAGTGTTCATGAACAATCCTGTAAGTCGCTCTGGATAAGAGCGTCTGCTAAATGACGTAAATGTAAATGTAAATGTAATCCCAATATCCTGTGTTGTTCCCATAGTAGAACTACTTAGTCATTTATTTACATGTTGAAAAAACAAGTGTACATATCAAATAAAATGGCAGAGGTAGTTGATGTTTAGATGAAAACATAATGACAGCGTAGGGAAGTAAATCCCCAACATGTCCATCAGAGACAAGGTGAAAGGTCAAGGGGCCAGTCTATCACCAACATGTCCATCAGAGACAAGGTGAAAGGTCAAGGGGCCAGTCTATCACCAACATGTCCATCAGAGACAAGGTGAAAGGTCAAGGGGCCAGTCTATCACCAACATGTCCATCAGAGACAAGGTGAAAGGTCAAGGGGCCAGTCTATCACCAACATGTCCATCAGAGACAAGGTGAAAGGTCAAGGGGCCAGTCTATCACCAACATGTCCATCAGAGACAAGGTGAAAGGTCAAGGGGCCAGTCTATCACCAACATGTCCATCAGAGACAAGGTGAAAGGTCAAGGGGCCAGTCTATCACCAACATGTCCATCAGAGACAAGGTGAAAGGTCAAGGGGCCAGTCTATCACCAACATGTCCATCAGAGACAAGGTGAAAGGTCAAGGGGCCAGTCTATCACCAACATGTCCATCAGAGACAAGGTGAAAGGTCAAGGGAGCCAGTCTATCACCAACATGTCCATCAGAGACAAGGTGAAAGGTCAAGGGGCCAGTCTATCACCAACATGTCCATCAGAGACAAGGTGAAAGGTCAAGGGGCCAGTCTATCACCAACATGTCCATCAGAGACAAGGTGAAAGGTCAAGGGGCCAGTCTATCACCAACATGTCCATCAGAGACAAGGTGAAAGGTCAAGGGGACAGTCTATCACCAACATGTCCATCAGAGACAAGGTGAAAGGTCAAGGGGCCAGTCTATCACCAACATGTCCATCAGAGACAAGGTGAAAGGTCAAGGGGACAGTCTATCACCAACATGTCCATCAGAGACAAGGTGAAAGGTCAAGGGTTAAAGGCTCTGCATGGTCAATCCGCCAACGTCCGTACAGCATTTCCTGCGATACAGCCTCTGCAGAAGTCAGGGCATTCATACTTCACAGCTGTTGTGAAGGAAGTTGTAAAGGAAGTGACTGTGTTTATACAGGAACTCCCGCCCCCAACTACAGTCAGGGGTCAAGGTAACAGTCTTGATTTAAGGGTGACGTCAGGGGTTAAGGTGACAGTTGATTTAAGGGTTAGGGTGACGTCAGGGGTTAAGGTGACAGTTGATTTAAGGGTTAGGGTGACGTCAGGGGTCAAGGTAACAGTCTTGATTTAAGGGTGACGTCAGGGGTTAAGGTGACAGTTGATTTAAGGGTTAGGGTGACGTCAGGGGTCAAGGTGACAGTTGATTTAAGGGTTAGGGTGACGTCAGGGGTCAAGGTGACAGTTGATTTAAGGGTTAGGGTGACGTCAGGGGTCAAGGTGACAGTTGATTTAAGGGTTAGGGTGACTTCAGGGGTCAAGGTGACAGTTGATTTAAGGGTTAGGGTGACGTCAGGGGTCAAGGTGACAGTTGATTTAAGGGTTAGGGTGACGTCAGGGGTCAAGGTGACAGTTGATTTAAGGGTTAGGGTGACGTCAGGGGTCAAGGTGACAGTTGATTTAAGGGTTAGGGTGACTTCAGGGGTCAAGGTGACAGTTGATTTAAGGGTTAGGGTGACGTCAGGGGTCAAGGTGACAGTTGATTTAAGGGTTAGGGTGACGTCAGGGGTCAAGGTGACAGTTGATTTAAGGGTTAGGGTGACTTCAGGGGTCAAGGTGACAGTTGATTTAAGGGTTAGGGTGACGTCAGGGGTCAAGGTGACAGTTGATTTAAGGGTTAGGGTGACGTCAGGGGTCAAGGTGACTTCAGGGGTCAAGGTGACAGTTGATTTAAGGGTTAGGGTGACGTCAGGGGTTAAGGTGACAGTTGATTTAAGGGTTAGGGTGACGTCAGGGGTCAAGGTAACAGTCTTGATTTAAGGGTGACTTCAGGGGTCAAGGTGACAGTTGATTTAAGGGTTAGGGTGACGTCAGGGGTCAAGGTGACAGTTGATTTAAGGGTTAGGGTGACTTCAGGGGTCAAGGTGACAGTTGATTTAAGGGTTAGGGTGACGTCAGGGGTCAAGGTGACAGTTGATTTAAGGGTTAGGGTGACGTCAGGGGTCAAGGTGACTTCAGGGGTCAAGGTGACAGTTGATTTAAGGGTTAGGGTGACGTCAGGGGTCAAGGTGACAGTTGATTTAAGGGTTAGGGTGACGTCAGGGGTCAAGGTGACAGTTGATTTAAGGGTTAGGGTGACTTCAGGGGTCAAGGTGACAGTTGATTTAAGGGTTAGGGTGACTTCAGGGGTCTTAGGTTTCCCAGACTTCGTCATCATAGTTGGAGGTCTGGGAGTGGTCTTCAGGGTGACCATCTCCATATCCAGCATTCACAGCCAAGTCCATTGGAGGTTCCTGGAGGGGATGTGACTGTGAGCAGGCTGGTCCATTCTGTGTGTTGTCCAGCATGCTCTGGTCTTCTCCTGCTTGTTGGGCTACAGGCCCCTGGACCTCAGGCTCATGGCTAGATTTAGGCTGAGTTATGACATCAGGGTTTGAGGCTGCACCTGGGATCTCCTCAGGATGGACAGCTTCACCATTCAAAATGTCCACCTCTGAAGGTCCCTGACAGACTGGTGGTTTCTGGGTACCTTCTGGTGATGACCTCACCTGGTCACCTGTTGCATCTGGACCAACCACAGAGGTCGCTGGGAGTGGACCCCTCAGATCATCTGATCTCACTTTCTGTGTCTGGGGGTCAAGGTTAGGGTGAGCTGTGGTCACTGTTCTGCCCCGAGTTCCGTCCTGGTCCTGAGTTTGACCCCCCAGTTCAAAGAAGTTGTTTCGGACAATGTAGCGAACACACTGCAGGAGCACGTTCCTCTCATGGCGGACGTCTGGGGCCAGTAACTGTAAAGGTCAGGGGTCACATTGAAACAGTCAGCAGGTAGAAAAATGCTAACTACACATGCCAACTACACTCATAATACATAGACTTTAAAATGTTTAGCTTTTATCTCAAAATCAGTTGTGCCTTGTTGCCTCTTTCCCGGTGTCTTACCATCTCAAGCAGAGTGGCGCGGCGCTGTTGGGGGGTGTCCATGTTGTTTCGTCCTCCTCTCGCTCCTCCCCCCCTGCCAGGTCTGTGAGGACCAGATCCAGGCTGTGGTTCCCGGGGGGGCTCAGGGTAGAGTCTCTTAGCCCCAGATGAAGCACTGTTCTGGGGCTTGGCTGGCAGAGCCTTCAGCATGGCCTGGTTCTCCTTCGGCAACTGACTGGTCCTCTGGATGGGCAGGGCTGAGACAGGGACACACCACTAAGATCACATCTCAACATGTTGAGTAATGAAACACAATGAAAGTAAAGGCCTTTTATAGTCCAAATATGAAAGCTAAAAGGACTCAAGTAACAAGTCAAACTTTAGACGTCATAACATTTTAAAATATGTTCTTAGGACTCACTTTAAGATTCAACAACAAGTCCATAGTAAAACAGTGGAATCATTGGTGACGTGTGTTTGTTGCCTCCACACACAGAAAACAGACCTCCGTATGGGGGAAACAGGCCTCCGTATGGGGGAAACAGGCCTCCGTATGGGGGAAACAGGCCTCCGTATGGGGGAAACAGGCCTCCGTATGGGGGAAACAGGCCTCCGTATGGGGGAAACAGGCCTCCGTATGGGGGAAACAGGCCTCCGTATGGGGAAACAGGCCTCCGTATGGGGGAAACAGGCCTCCGTATGGGGGAAACAGGCCTCCGTATGGGGAAACAGGCCTCCGTATGGGGGAAACAGGCCTCCGTATGGGGGAAACAGGCCTCCGTATGGGGGAAACAGGCCTCCGTATGGGGGAAACAGGCCTCCGTATGGGGGAAACAGGCCTCCGTATGGGGGAAACAGGCCTCCGTATGGGGGAAACAGGCCTCCGTATGGGGGAAACAGGCCTCCGTATGGGGGAAACAGGCCTCCGTATGGGGGAAACAGGCCTCCGTATGGGGGAAACAGGCCTCCGTATGGGGGAAACAGGCCTCGTATGGGGGAAACAGGCCTCCGTATGGGGGAAACAGGCCTCCGTATGGGGGAAACAGGCCTCCGTATGGGGGAAACAGGCCTCCGTATGGGGGAAACAGGCCTCCGTATGGGGGAAACAGGCCTCCGTATGGGGGAAACAGGCCTCCGTATGGGGGGAAACAGGCCTCCGTATGGGGAAACAGGCCTCCGTATGGGGAAACAGGCCTCCGTATGGGGGAAACAGGCCTCCGTATGGGGGAAACAGGCCTCCGTATGGGGGAAACAGGCCTCCGTATGGGGGAAACAGGCCTCCGTATGGGGGAAACAGGCCTCCGTATGGGGGAAACAGGCCTCCGTATGGGGGAAACAGGCCTCCGTATGGGGGAAACAGGCCTCCGTATGGGGGAAACAGGCCTCCGTATGGGGGAAACAGGCCTCCGTATGGGGGAAACAGGCCTCCGTATGGGGGAAACAGGCCTCCGTATGGGGGAAACAGGCCTCGTATGGGGGAAACAGGCCTCCGTATGGGGGAAACAGGCCTCCGTATGGGGGAAACAGGCCTCCGTATGGGGGAAACAGGCCTCCGTATGGGGGAAACAGGCCTCCGTATGGGGGAAACAGGCCTCCGTATGGGGGAAACAGGCCTCCGTATGGGGGAAACAGGCCTCCGTATGGGGAAACAGGCCTCCGTATGGGGGAAACAGGCCTCCGTATGGGGGAAACAGGCCTCCGTATGGGGGAAACAGGCCTCCGTATGGGGGAAACAGGCCTCCGTATGGGGGAAACAGGCCTCCGTATGGGGGAAACAGGCCTCCGTATGGGGGAAACAGGCCTCCGTATGGGGGAAACAGGCCTCCGTATGGGGGAAACAGGCCTCCGTATGGGGGAAACAGGCCTCCGTATGGGGGAAACAGGCCTCCGTATGGGGGAAACAGGCCTCCGTATGGGGGAAACAGGCCTCCGTATGGGGAAACAGGCCTCCGTATGGGGGAAACAGGCCTCCGTATGGGGGAAACAGGCCTCCGTATGGGGGAAACAGGCCTCCGTATGGGGGAAACAGGCCTCCGTATGGGGGAAACAGGCCTCCGTATGGGGGAAACAGGCCTCCGTATGGGGGGAAACAGGCCTCCGTATGGGGGAAACAGGCCTCGTATGGGGGAAACAGGCCTCCGTATGGGGGAAACAGGCCTCCGTATGGGGGAAACAGGCCTCCGTATGGGGGAAACAGGCCTCCGTATGGGGGAAACAGGCCTCCGTATGGGGGAAACAGGCCTCCGTATGGGGGAAACAGGCCTCCGTATGGGGGAAACAGGCCTCCGTATGGGGGAAACAGGCCTCCGTATGGGGGAAACAGGCCTCCGTATGGGGGAAACAGGCCTCCGTATGGGGGAAACAGGCCTCCGTATGGGGGAAACAGGCCTCCGTATGGGGGAAACAGACCTCCGTATGGGGGAAACAGACCTCCGTATGGGGGAAACAGGCCTCCGTATGGGGGAAACAGACCTCCGTATGGGGGAAACAGGCCTCCGTATGGGGGAAACAGGCCTCCGTATGGGGGAAACAGACAGCTGACATTTAGAGCTCACCTTGAGGTTCCTGGTCACTGTCGCTGTCGCTCATGGAGCCGTAGCTGGCCATCAGAGATCCCAGTCCTGACGTCATCTGTTTAGGAGGTACAGTCACCCCACCTCCACTGACTGGCTCCTCTGGATCAGAGTCTACAGGGGGTTAGAGGTCAGAGGTCAGAGTTAGGACCTCCTCTCTATCAGAGTCTACAGGGGGGTTAGAGGTCAGAGGTCAGAGTTAGGACCTCCTCTCTATCAGAGTCTACAGGGGGGTTAGGGGTCAGAGTTAGGACCTCCTCTCTATCAGAGTCTACAGGGGGTTAGAGGTCAGAGGTCAGAGTTAGGACCTCCTCTCTATCAGAGTCTACAGGGGGGTTAGAGGTCAGAGTTAGGACCTCCTCTCTATCAGAGTCTACAGGGGGGTTAGAGGTCAGAGTTAGGACCTCCTCTCTATCAGAGTCTACAGGGGGGTCAGAGGTCAGAGTTAGGACCTCCTCTCTATCAGAGTCTACAGGGGGGTCAGAGGTCAGAGTTAGGACCTCCTCTCTATCAGAGTCTACAGGGGGGTTAGAGGTCAGAGTTAGGACCTCCTCTCTATCAGAGTCTACAGGGGGTTAGAGGTCAGAGGTCAGAGTTAGGACCTCCTCTCTATCAGAGTCTACAGGGGGGTTAGAGGTCAGAGTTAGGACCTCCTCTCTATCAGAGTCTACAGGGGGTTAGAGGTCAGAGTTAGGACCTCCTCTCTATCAGAGTCTACAGGGGGGTTAGAGGTCAGAGTTAGGACCTCCTCTCTATCAGAGTCTACAGGGGGGTTAGAGGTCAGAGGTCAGAGTTAGGAGCTCCTCTCTATCAGAGTCTACAGGGGGGTTAGAGGTCAGAGTTAGGACCTCCTCTCTATCAGAGTCTACAGGGGGGTTAGAGGTCAGAGTTAGGACCTCCTCTCTATCAGAGTCTACAGGGGTTAGAGGTCAGAGTTAGGACCTCCTCTCTATCAGAGTCTACAGGGGGGTTAGAGGTCAGAGTTAGGACCTCCTCTCTATCAGAGTCTACAGGGGGGTTAGGGGTCAGAGGTCAGAGTTAGGACCTCCTCTCTATCAGAGTCTACAGGGGGTTAGAGGTCAGAGGTCAGAGTTAGGAGCTCCTCTCTATCAGAGTCTACAGGGGGGTCAGAGGTCAGAGTTAGGACCTCCTCTCTATCAGAGTCTACAGGGGGGTTAGAGGTCAGAGTTAGGACCTCCTCTCTATCAGAGTCTACAGGGGGGTCAGAGGTCAGAGTTAGGACCTCCTCTCTATCAGAGTCTACAGGGGGGTTAGAGGTCAGAGGTCAGAGTTAGGACCTCCTCTCTATCAGAGTCTACAGGGGGGTTAGGGGTCAGAGGTCAGAGTTAGGACCTCCTCTCTATCAGAGTCTACAGGGGGGTTAGGGGTCAGAGGTCAGAGTTAGGACCTCCTCTCTATCAGAGTCTACAGGGGGGTTAGAGGTCAGAGTTAGGACCTCCTCTCTATCAGAGTCTACAGGGGGTTAGAGGTCAGAGGTCAGAGTTAGGACCTCCTCTCTATCAGAGTCTACAGGGGGGTTAGAGGTCAGAGTTAGGACCTCCTCTCTATCAGAGTCTACAGGGGGTTAGAGGTCAGAGTTAGGACCTCCTCTCTATCAGAGTCTACAGGGGGGTTAGAGGTCAGAGTTAGGACCTCCTCTCTATCAGAGTCTACAGGGGGTTAGAGGTCAGAGGTCAGAGTTAGGACCTCCTCTCTATCAGAGTCTACAGGGGGTTAGAGGTCAGAGTTAGGACCTCCTCTCTATCAGAGTCTACAGGGGGGGTTAGAGGTCAGAGGTCAGAGTTAGGACCTCCTCTCTATCAGAGTCTACAGGGGGTTAGAGGTCAGAGGTCAGAGTTAGGACCTCCTCTCTATCAGAGTCTACAGGGGGGTTAGAGGTCAGAGTTAGGACCTCCTCTCTATCAGAGTCTACAGGGGGTTAGAGGTCAGAGGTCAGAGTTAGGACCTCCTCTCTATCAGAGTCTACAGGGGGGTTAGGGGTCAGAGTTAGGACCTCCTCTCTATCAGAGTCTACAGGGGGGTTAGAGGTCAGAGTTAGGACCTCCTCTCTATCAGAGTCTACAGGGGGTTAGAGGTCAGAGGTCAGAGTTAGGACCTCCTCTCTATCAGAGTCTACAGGGGGGTTAGAGGTCAGAGGTCAGAGTTAGGACCTCCTCTCTATCAGAGTCTACAGGGGGGTTAGAGGTCAGAGGTCAGAGTTAGGACCTCCTCTCTATCAGAGTCTACAGGGGGGTTAGAGGTCAGAGTTAGGACCTCCTCTCTATCAGAGTCTACAGGGGGGTTAGAGGTCAGAGGTCAGAGTTAGGACCTCCTCTCTATCAGAGTCTACAGGGGGTTAGAGGTCAGAGTTAGGACCTCCTCTCTATCAGAGTCTACAGGGGGGTTAGAGGTCAGAGTTAGGACCTCCTCTCTATCAGAGTCTACAGGGGGTTAGGGGTCAGAGGTCAGAGTTAGGACCTCCTCTCTATCAGAGTCTACAGGGGGTTAGAGGTCAGAGTTAGGACCTCCTCTCTATCAGAGTCTACAGGGGGGTTAGAGGTCAGAGGTCAGAGTTAGGACCTCCTCTCTATCAGAGTCTACAGGGGGGTTAGAGGTCAGAGTTAGGACCTCCTCTCTATCAGAGTCTACAGGGGGTTAGAGGTCAGAGTTAGGACCTCCTCTCTATCAGAGTCTACAGGGGGTTAGAGGTCAGAGTTAGGACCTCCTCTCTATCAGAGTCTACAGGGGGTTAGAGGTCAGAGTTAGGACCTCCTCTCTATCAGAGTCTACAGGGGGTTAGAGGTCAGAGGTCAGAGTTAGGACCTCCTCTCTATCAGAGTCTACAGGGGGGTCAGAGGTCAGAGTTAGGACCTCCTCTCTATCAGAGTCTACAGGGGGGTTAGAGGTCAGAGTTAGGACCTCCTCTCTATCAGAGTCTACAGGGGGGTTAGAGGTCAGAGGTCAGAGTTAGGACCTCCTCTCTATCAGAGTCTACAGGGGGGTTAGAGGTCAGAGGTCAGAGTTAGGACCTCCTCTCTATCAGAGTCTATAGGGGGTTAGAGGTCAGAGTTAGGACCTCCTCTCTATCAGAGTCTACAGGGGGGTTAGAGGTCAGAGGTCAGAGTTAGGACCTCCTCTCTATCAGAGTCTACAGGGGGGTTAGAGGTCAGAGTTAGGACCTCCTCTCTATCAGAGTCTACAGGGGGTTAGAGGTCAGAGGTCAGAGTTAGGACCTCCTCTCTATCAGAGTCTACAGGGGGGTTAGAGGTCAGAGGTCAGAGTTAGGACCTCCTCTCTATCAGAGTCTACAGGGGGGTTAGAGGTCAGAGTTAGGACCTCCTCTCTATCAGAGTCTACAGGGGGGTAAGAGGTCAGAGTTAGGACCTCCTCTCTATCAGAGTCTACAGGGGGGTTAGAGGTCAGAGGTCAGAGTTAGGACCTCCTCTCTATCAGAGTCTACAGGGGGGTCAGAGGTCAGAGTTAGGACCTCCTCTCTATCAGAGTCTACAGGGGGGTTAGAGGTCAGAGTTAGGACCTCCTCTCTATCAGAGTCTACAGGGGGGTTAGAGGGGTCAGAGTTAGGACCTCCTCTCTATCAGAGTCTACAGGGGGTTAGAGGTCAGAGTTAGGACCTCCTCTCTATCAGAGTCTACAGGGGGGTTAGAGGTCAGAGTTAGGACCTCCTCTCTATCAGAGTCTACAGGGGGGTTAGAGGTCAGAGTTAGGACCTCCTCTCTATCAGAGTCTACAGGGGGGTTAGGGGTCAGAGGTCAGAGTTAGGACCTCCTCTCTATCAGAGTCTACAGGGGGGTTAGGGGTCAGAGGTCAGAGTTAGGACCTCCTCTCTATCAGAGTCTACAGGGGGGTTAGAGGTCAGAGTTAGGACCTCCTCTCTATCAGAGTCTACAGGGGGGTTAGAGGTCAGAGTTAGGACCTCCTCTCTATCAGAGTCTACAGGGGTTAGGGGTCAGAGGTCAGAGTTAGGGACCTCCTCTCTATCAGAGTCTACAGGGGGTTAGGGGTCAGAGTTAGGACCTCCTCTCTATCAGAGTCTACAGGGGGGTTAGAGGTCAGAGTTAGGACCTCCTCTCTATCAGAGTCTACAGGGGGGTTAGAGGTCAGAGTTAGGACCTCCTCTCTATCAGAGTCTACAGGGGGGTTAGGGGTCAGAGGTCAGAGTTAGGACCTCCTCTCTATCAGAGTCTACAGGGGGTTAGGGGTCAGAGTTAGGACCTCCTCTCTATCAGAGTCTACAGGGGGGTTAGAGGTCAGAGTTAGGACCTCCTCTCTATCAGAGTCTACAGGGGGTTAGAGGTCAGAGGTCAGAGTTAGGACCTCCTCTCTATCAGAGTCTACAGGGGGGTTAGAGGTCAGAGGTCAGAGTTAGGACCTCCTCTCTATCAGAGTCTACAGGGGGGTTAGGGGTCAGAGTTAGGACCTCCTCTCTATCAGAGTCTACAGGGGGGTTAGAGGTCAGAGGTCAGAGTTAGGACCTCCTCTCTATCAGAGTCTACAGGGGGGTTAGAGGTCAGAGGTCAGAGTTAGGACCTCCTCTCTATCAGAGTCTACAGGGGGGGTCAGAGGTCAGAGTTAGGAGCTCCTCTCTATCAGAGTCTACAGGGGGTTAGGGGGTCAGAGTTAGGACCTCCTCTCTATCAGAGTCTACAGGGGGTTAGGGGTCAGAGTTAGGACCTCCTCTCTATCAGAGTCTACAGGGGGGTTAGGGGTCAGAGGTCAGAGTTAGGACCTCCTCTCTATCAGAGTCTACAGGGGGGTCAGAGGTCAGAGTTAGGACCTCCTCTCTATCAGAGTCTACAGGGGGTTAGGGGGTCAGAGTTAGGACCTCCTCTCTATCAGAGTCTACAGGGGGGTTAGAGGTCAGAGGTCAGAGTTAGGACCTCCTCTCTATCAGAGTCTACAGGGGGGTTAGAGGTCAGAGTTAGGACCTCCTCTCTATCAGAGTCTACAGGGGGGTCAGAGGTCAGAGGTCAGAGTTAGGACCTCCTCTCTATCAGAGTCTACAGGGGGGTCAGAGGTCAGAGTTAGGACCTCCTCTCTATCAGAGTCTACAGGGGGTTAGAGGTCAGAGTTAGGAGCTCCTCTCTATCAGAGTCTACAGGGGGGTTAGGGGTCAGAGGTCAGAGTTAGGACCTCCTCTCTATCAGAGTCTACAGGGGGTTAGAGGTCAGAGGTCAGAGTTAGGAGCTCCTCTCTATCAGAGTCTACAGGGGGGTCAGAGGTCAGAGGTCAGAGTTAGGACCTCCTCTCTATCAGAGTCTACAGGGGGGTTAGAGGTCAGAGGTCAGAGTTAGGACCTCCTCTCTATCAGAGTCTACAGGGGGGTCAGAGGTCAGAGTTAGGACCTCCTCTCTATCAGAGTCTACAGGGGGGTTAGAGGTCAGAGTTAGGACCTCCTCTCTATCAGAGTCTACAGGGGGGTTAGAGGTCAGAGTTAGGACCTCCTCTCTATCAGAGTCTACAGGGGGGTTAGAGGTCAGAGTTAGGACCTCCTCTCTATCAGAGTCTACAGGGGGGTTAGAGGTCAGAGGTCAGAGTTAGGAGCTCCTCTCTATCAGAGTCTACAGGGGGGTTAGAGGTCAGAGTTAGGACCTCCTCTCTATCAGAGTCTACAGGGGGGTTAGAGGTCAGAGGTCAGAGTTAGGACCTCCTCTCTATCAGAGTCTACAGGGGGGTTAGAGGTCAGAGTTAGGACCTCCTCTCTATCAGAGTCTACAGGGGGGTTAGAGGTCAGAGGTCAGAGTTAGGACCTCCTCTCTATCAGAGTCTACAGGGGGGTTAGAGGTCAGAGTTAGGACCTCCTCTCTATCAGAGTCTACAGGGGGTCAGAGGTCAGAGTTAGGACCTCCTCTCTATCAGAGTCTACAGGGGGTTAGAGGTCAGAGTTAGGACCTCCTCTCTATCAGAGTCTACAGGGGGGTTAGAGGTCAGAGTTAGGACCTCCTCTCTATCAGAGTCTACAGGGGTTAGAGGTCAGAGTTAGGACCTCCTCTCTATCAGAGTCTACAGGGGTTAGAGGTCAGAGTTAGGACCTCCTCTCTATCAGAGTCTACAGGGGGGTTAGAGGTCAGAGGTCAGAGTTAGGACCTCCTCTCTATCAGAGTCTACAGGGGGGTTAGAGGTCAGAGTTAGGACCTCCTCTCTATCAGAGTCTACAGGGGGGTTAGAGGTCAGAGTTAGGACCTCCTCTCTATCAGAGTCTACAGGGGGGTTAGAGGTCAGAGTTAGGACCTCCTCTCTATCAGAGTCTACAGGGGTTAGAGGTCAGAGTTAGGACCTCCTCTCTATCAGAGTCTACAGGGGGTTAGGGGTCAGAGGTCAGAGTTAGGACCTCCTCTCTATCAGAGTCTACAGGGGGTTAGAGGTCAGAGGTCAGAGTTAGGACCTCCTCTCTATCAGAGTCTACAGGGGGGTTAGGGGTCAGAGGTCAGAGTTAGGACCTCCTCTCTATCAGAGTCTACAGGGGGGTTAGAGGTCAGAGTTAGGACCTCCTCTCTATCAGAGTCTACAGGGGGGTTAGAGGTCAGAGTTAGGACCTCCTCTCTATCAGAGTCTACAGGGGGTTAGAGGTCAGAGGTCAGAGTTAGGACCTCCTCTCTATCAGAGTCTACAGGGGGTTAGAGGTCAGAGTTAGGACCTCCTCTCTATCAGAGTCTACAGGGGGGTTAGAGGTCAGAGTTAGGACCTCCTCTCTATCAGAGTCTACAGGGGGGTTAGAGGTCAGAGGTCAGAGTTAGGACCTCCTCTCTATCAGAGTCTACAGGGGGGTTAGAGGTCAGAGTTAGGACCTCCTCTCTATCAGAGTCTACAGGGGGTTAGAGGTCAGAGTTAGGACCTCCTCTCTATCAGAGTCTACAGGGGGGTTAGAGGTCAGAGTTAGGACCTCCTCTCTATCAGAGTCTACAGGGGGGTTAGAGGTCAGAGTTAGGACCTCCTCTCTATCAGAGTCTACAGGGGGGTTAGGGGTCAGAGGTCAGAGTTAGGACCTCCTCTCTATCAGAGTCTACAGGGGGGGTCAGAGGTCAGAGGTCAGAGTTAGGACCTCCTCTCTATCAGAGTCTACAGGGGGGTTAGGGGTCAGAGGTCAGAGTTAGGACCTCCTCTCTATCAGAGTCTACAGGGGGGTTAGAGGTCAGAGTTAGGACCTCCTCTCTATCAGAGTCTACAGGGGGGTTAGAGGTCAGAGTTAGGACCTCCTCTCTATCAGAGTCTACAGGGGGGTTAGGGGTCAGAGGTCAGAGTTAGGACCTCCTCTCTATCAGAGTCTACAGGGGGTTAGGGGTCAGAGTTAGGACCTCCTCTCTATCAGAGTCTACAGGGGGTTAGAGGTCAGAGTTAGGACCTCCTCTCTATCAGAGTCTACAGGGGGGTTAGAGGTCAGAGTTAGGACCTCCTCTCTATCAGAGTCTACAGGGGGGTTAGGGGTCAGAGGTCAGAGTTAGGACCTCCTCTCTATCAGAGTCTACAGGGGGTTAGGGGGTCAGAGTTAGGACCTCCTCTCTATCAGAGTCTACAGGGGGGTTAGAGGTCAGAGTTAGGACCTCCTCTCTATCAGAGTCTACAGGGGGGTTAGAGGTCAGAGGTCAGAGTTAGGACCTCCTCTCTATCAGAGTCTACAGGGGGTTAGAGGTCAGAGGTCAGAGTTAGGACCTCCTCTCTATCAGAGTCTACAGGGGGGGGTTAGGGGTCAGAGTTAGGACCTCCTCTCTATCAGAGTCTACAGGGGGGTTAGAGGTCAGAGGTCAGAGTTAGGACCTCCTCTCTATCAGAGTCTACAGGGGGGTTAGAGGTCAGAGGTCAGAGTTAGGACCTCCTCTCTATCAGAGTCTACAGGGGGTTAGAGGTCAGAGTTAGGAGCTCCTCTCTATCAGAGTCTACAGGGGGGTTAGGGGGTCAGAGTTAGGACCTCCTCTCTATCAGAGTCTACAGGGGTTAGGGGTCAGAGTTAGGACCTCCTCTCTATCAGAGTCTACAGGGGGGTTAGGGGTCAGAGGTCAGAGTTAGGACCTCCTCTCTATCAGAGTCTACAGGGGGGTCAGAGGTCAGAGTTAGGACCTCCTCTCTATCAGAGTCTACAGGGGTTAGGGGTCAGAGTTAGGACCTCCTCTCTATCAGAGTCTACAGGGGGGTTAGAGGTCAGAGGTCAGAGTTAGGACCTCCTCTCTATCAGAGTCTACAGGGGGGTTAGAGGTCAGAGTTAGGACCTCCTCTCTATCAGAGTCTACAGGGGGGTCAGGGGTCAGAGGTCAGAGTTAGGACCTCCTCTCTATCAGAGTCTACAGGGGGGTTAGAGGTCAGAGTTAGGACCTCCTCTCTATCAGAGTCTACAGGGGGGTTAGAGGTCAGAGTTAGGAGCTCCTCTCTATCAGAGTCTACAGGGGGGTTAGGGGTCAGAGGTCAGAGTTAGGACCTCCTCTCTATCAGAGTCTACAGGGGGGTTAGAGGTCAGAGGTCAGAGTTAGGAGCTCCTCTCTATCAGAGTCTACAGGGGGGTCAGAGGTCAGAGGTCAGAGTTAGGACCTCCTCTCTATCAGAGTCTACAGGGGGTTAGAGGTCAGAGGTCAGAGTTAGGACCTCCTCTCTATCAGAGTCTACAGGGGGGTTAGAGGTCAGAGTTAGGACCTCCTCTCTATCAGAGTCTACAGGGGGGTTAGAGGTCAGAGTTAGGACCTCCTCTCTATCCGAGTCTACAGGGGGGTTAGAGGTCAGAGTTAGGACCTCCTCTCTATCAGAGTCTACAGGGGGGTTAGAGGTCAGAGTTAGGACCTCCTCTCTATCAGAGTCTACAGGGGGGTTAGAGGTCAGAGTTAGGACCTCCTCTCTATCAGAGTCTACAGGGGGGTTAGAGGTCAGAGTTAGGACCTCCTCTCTATCAGAGTCTACAGGGGGGTTAGAGGTCAGAGTTAGGACCTCCTCTCTATCAGAGTCTACAGGGGGTTAGAGGTCAGAGGTCAGAGTTAGGACCTCCTCTCTATCAGAGTCTACAGGGGGTCAGAGGTCAGAGTTAGGACCTCCTCTCTATCAGAGTCTACAGGGGGTTAGAGGTCAGAGTTAGGACCTCCTCTCTATCAGAGTCTACAGGGGGTTAGAGGTCAGAGTTAGGACCTCCTCTCTATCAGAGTCTACAGGGGGGTTAGAGGTCAGAGTTAGGACCTCCTCTCTATCAGAGTCTACAGGGGGGGGTTAGAGGTCAGAGGTCAGAGTTAGGACCTCTTCTCTATCAGAGTCTACAGGGGGTTAGGGGTCAGAGGTCAGAGTTAGGACCTCCTCTCTATCAGAGTCTACAGGGGGTTAGAGGTCAGAGTTAGGACCTCCTCTCTATCAGAGTCTACAGGGGGGTTAGAGGTCAGAGGTCAGAGTTAGGACCTCCTCTCTATCAGAGTCTACAGGGGGGTTAGAGGTCAGAGTTAGGACCTCCTCTCTATCAGAGTCTACAGGGGTTAGAGGTCAGAGTTAGGACCTCCTCTCTATCAGAGTCTACAGGGGGGTTAGAGGTCAGAGTTAGGACCTCCTCTCTATCAGAGTCTACAGGGGGGTTAGAGGTCAGAGTTAGGACCTCCTCTCTATCAGAGTCTACAGGGGGGTTAGAGGTCAGAGTTAGGACCTCCTCTCTATCAGAGTCTACAGGGGGGTTAGAGGTCAGAGTTAGGACCTCCTCTCTATCAGAGTCTACAGGGGGTTAGAGGTCAGAGGTCAGAGTTAGGACCTCCTCTCTATCAGAGTCTACAGGGGGGTTAGAGGTCAGAGTTAGGACCTCCTCTCTATCAGAGTCTACAGGGGGTTAGAGGTCAGAGTTAGGACCTCCTCTCTATCAGAGTCTACAGGGGGGTTAGAGGTCAGAGTTAGGACCTCCTCTCTATCAGAGTCTACAGGGGGGTCAGAGGTCAGAGTTAGGACCTCCTCTCTATCAGAGTCTACAGGGGGGTTAGAGGTCAGAGTTAGGACCTCCTCTCTATCAGAGTCTACAGGGGGGTTAGAGGTCAGAGGTCAGAGTTAGGACCTCCTCTCTATCAGAGTCTACAGGGGGGTTAGAGGTCAGAGGTCAGAGTTAGGACCTCCTCTCTATCAGAGTCTACAGGGGGGTTAGAGGTCAGAGGTCAGAGTTAGGACCTCCTCTCTATCAGAGTCTACAGGGGGTTAGAGGTCAGAGTTAGGACCTCCTCTCTATCAGAGTCTACAGGGGGGTTAGAGGTCAGAGTTAGGAGCTCCTCTCTATCAGAGTCTACAGGGGGTTAGGGGTCAGAGGTCAGAGTTAGGACCTCCTCTCTATCAGAGTCTACAGGGGGTTAGAGGTCAGAGGTCAGAGTTAGGACCTCCTCTCTATCAGAGTCTACAGGGAGGTTAGAGGTCAGAGTTAGGACCTCCTCTCTATCAGAGTCTACAGGGGGGTCAGAGGTCAGAGTTAGGACCTCCTCTCTATCAGAGTCTACAGGGGGGTTAGAGGTCAGAGTTAGGACCTCCTCTCTATCAGAGTCTACAGGGGGGTTAGGGGTCAGAGGTCAGAGTTAGGACCTCCTCTCTATCAGAGTCTACAGGGGGGTTAGGGGTCAGAGTTAGGACCTCCTCTCTATCAGAGTACAGAGGTCAGAGGTTAGAGTAAGTGTCAGCGTCGACAGGATTTATGTATACAGGAACAGACATTAGGACCTTCAAAAAGGTAGTCTCTGGCAGGTTCCTGGATCACTGACCTGGGTCGCTGTTGGCAAGAGCCCCCAGGGGGTCTCCCTCCCTGGGGGACTGAGTGAGGGGTGGTGGTCTCTCTGACTGATGAGGAGGACCTGGTCTGGACCCTCTTCCCCTCCGGAACCTTCCACCACGCTGTCCGCGACCTCTACCCCTCATCCTCCTGACAACAGAACACACAGCATGTTCTAGCATGGCATCAGAACACACAGCATGTTCTAGCATGGCAACAAAACACACAGCATGTTCTAGCATGGCAACAGAACACACAGCATGTTCTAGCATGGCATCAGAACACACAGCATGTTCTAGCATGGCAACAGAACACACAGCATGTTCTAGCATGGCAACAGAACACACAGCATGTTCTAGCATGGCAACAGAACACACAGCATGTTCTAGCATGGCAACAGAACACACAGCATGTTCTAGCATGGCAACAGAACACACAGCATGTTCTAGCATGGCAACAGAACACACAGCATGTTCTAGCATGGCAACAGAACACACAGCATGTTCTAGCATGGCAACAGAACACACAGCATGTTCTAGCATGGCAACAAAACACACAGCATGTTCTAGCATGGCAACAGAACACACAGCATGTTCTAGCATGGCAACAGAACACACAGCATGTTCTAGCATGGCAACAGAACACACAGCATGTTCTAGCATGGCAACAGAACACACAGCATGTTCTAGCATGGCAACAGAACACACAGCATGTTCTAGCATGGCAACAGAACACACAGCATGTTCTAGCATGGCAACAGAACACACAGCATGTTCTAGCATGGCAACAGAACACACAGCATGTTCTAGCATGGCAACAGAACACACAGCATGTTCTAGCATGGCAACAGAACACACAGCATGTTCTAGCATGGCAACAGAACACACAGCATGTTCTAGCATGGCAACAGAACACACAGCATGTTCTAGCATGGCAACAGAACACACAGCATGTTCTAGCATGGTAACAGAACACACAGCATGTTCTAGCATGGCAACAAAACATGTCTTATGGTAACAGAACTTCCAACATGTTCTATCATGGTCTTAATAGTTGCGCTCATATTGGTCTGAACTATTCAGTGTGGAGGAAACTTGTGAATCACTACAATATCATCCTGTTGTATATGTAACCTAACTATGTAGGAAGAAGAAATGACACATACCCAAACTGAGCCGTCTCCAGCACCGCTCCCCTCTCCTCCCTGGCATCCATCACCTTCCTCTTCTTCTCCACATTCACCAGGGTTGGGTAGTTCCTGTGCAGACAGAACCAAAGCTCCAAAGTGTCAAGTCACCTTGAAATAACTAAAAGGTGTCCTGCAAGGGTTGATTTAGGGACCCGTCCTCTTTACCATTTATATTAATAATATTGGTCTATCTGCAAAAACCGTTCACATTCATCTGTATGCAGATCACACTTACAGGACCAGTCAAAAGTTTGGACACACCTACTCATTCAAGGGTTTTTCTTTAATTTTACTATTTTCTACATTGTAGAATAATAGTGAAGACATAAAAACTATGAAATAACACATATGGAATCATGTAGTAACCAAAAAAAGTGTAAATGAGTCACTTGGTTGAGACAAAACATTTACACTGCCCCTTTAAGGGGTGGGCCTTTACCGTGGTAACCGTAGGATTCGCTTGTCTGTGTCAGAAATGAATCTCCAACATTCCTTTGCTAGTAGCAGTTGAGCAAACGCAAACTAACATTGAACAACCTAGTGTGAACAAAACCATGTAATTAGCCAAGAAACACGAGGACAAAGTCACACTTTAGTAGTAGAAGCCTGGGCGCTTCAACAAAGTCACACTTTAGTAGTAGAAGCCTGGGCGCTTCAACAAAGTCACTTTAGTAGTAGAAGCCTGGGCGCTTCAACAGATTCTCACTTTAGTAGTAGAAGCCTGGGCGCTTCAACAAAGTCACACTTTAGTAGTAGAAGCCTGGGCGCTTCAACAAAGTCACACTTTAGTAGTAGAAGCCTGGGCACTTCAACAAAGTCACACTTTAGTAGTAGAAGCCTGGGCGCTTCAACAAAGTCACACTTTAGTAGTAGAAGCCTGGGCGCTTCAACAGATTCTCACTTTAGTAGTAGAAGCCTGGGCGCTTCAACAAAGTCACACTTTATAATAATAAATAATAATATGCCATTTAGCAGACGCTTTTATCCAAAGCGACTTACAGTTGTGCGTGCATACATTTTTGTGTATGGGTGGTCCCGGGGATCGAACCCACTACCTTGGCGTTACAAGCGCCGTGCTCTACCAGCTGAGGCCTGGGCGCTTCAAAAGATTCTCACTTTAGTAGTAGAAGCCTGGGCGCTTCAACAAAGTCACACTTTAGTAGTAGAAGCCTGGGCGCTTCAACAAAGTCACACTTTAGTAGTAGAAGCCTGTGCGCTTCAACAAAGTCACACTTTAGTAGTAGAAGCCTGGGCGCTTCAACAGATTCTCACTTTAGTAGTAGAAGCCTGGGCGCTTCAACAAAGTCACACTTTAGTAGTAGAAGCCTGGGCGCTTCAACAAAGTCACACTTTAGTAGTAGAAGCCTGGGCGCTTCAAAAGATTCTCACTTTAGTAGTAGAAGCCTGGGCGCTTCAACAAAGTCACACTTTAGTAGTAGAGGCCTGGGCGCTTCAACAGATTCTCACTTTAGTAGTAGAAGCCTGGGCGCTTCAACAGATTCTCACTTTAGTAGTAGAAGCCTGGGCGCTTCAACAAAGTCTCACTTTAGTAGTAGAAGCCTGGGCGCTTCAACAGATTCTCACTTTAGTAGTAGAAGCCTGGGCGCTTCAACAAAGTCACACTTTAGTAGTAGAAGCCTGGGCGCTTCAACAAAGTCACACTTTAGTAGTAGAAGCCTGGGCGCTTCAACAAAGTCACACTTTAGTAGTAGAAGCCTGGGCGCTTCAACAAAGTCACACTTTAGTAGTAGAAGCCTGGGCGCTTCAACAGATTCTCACTTTAGTAGTAGAAGCCTGGGCGCTTCAACAGATTCTCACTTTAGTAGTAGAAGCCTGGGCGCTTCAACAGATTCTCACTTTAGTAGTAGAAGCCTGGGCGCTTCAACAGATTCTCACTTTAGTAGTAGAAGCCTGGGCGCTTCAACAGATTCTCACTTTAGTAGTAGAAGCCTGGGCGCTTCAACAGATTCTCACTTTAGTAGTAGAAGCCTGGGCGCTTCAACAAAGTCACACTTTAGTAGTAGAAGCCTGGGCGCTTCAACAGATTCTCACTTTAGTAGTAGAAGCCTGGGCGCTTCAACAAAGTCACACTTTAGTAGTAGAAGCCTGGGCGCTTCAACAAAGTCACACTTTAGTAGTAGAAGCCTGGGCGCTTCAACAGATTCTCACTTTAGTAGTAGAAGCCTGAGCGCTTCAACAAAGTCACACTTTAGTAGTAGAAGCCTCGGCGCTTCAACAAAGTCACACTTTAGTAGTAGAAGCCTGGGCGCTTCAACAAAGTCACACTTTAGTAGTAGAAGCCTGGGCGCTTCAACAAAGTCACACTTTAGTAGTAGAAGCCTGGGCGCTTCAACAGATTCTCACTTTAGTAGTAGAAGCCTGGGCGCTTCAACAGATTCTCACTTTAGTAGTAGAAGCCTGGGCGCTTCAACAGATTCTCACTTTAGTAGTAGAAGCCTGGGCGCTTCAACAGATTCTCACTTTAGTAGACTTCATTAAATTAGACCAACGTTTATGCCTGTGCGCAGCGCTTCTAAAAAGTAATCTTCAGCACCTCAATCACTGTGCGCACAGCTCCCCAGTCAGGCAGTGTTGCTGTCTGTCTATCTCACAGCTCCCCAGTCAGGCAGTGTTGCTGTCTGTCTGTCTCACAGCTCCCCAGTCAGGCAGTGTTGCTGTCTGTCTGTCTCACAGCTCCCCAGTCAGGCAGTGTTGCTGTCTGTCTGTCTCACAGCTCCCCAGTCAGGCAGTGTTGCTGTCTGTCTGTCTCACAGCTCCCCAGTCAGGCAGTGTTGCTGTCTGTCTGTCTGTCTCACAGCTCCCCAGTCAGGCAGTGTTGCTGTCTGTCTGTCTCACAGCTCCCCAGTCAGGCAGTGTTGCTGTCTGTCTGTCTCACAGCTCCCCAGTCAGGCAGTGTTGCTGTCTGTCTGTCTGTCTCACAGCTCCCCAGTCAGGCAGTGTTGCTGTCTGTCTGTCTCACAGCTCCCCAGTCAGGCAGTGTTGCTGTCTGTCTGTCTCACAGCTCCCCAGTCAGGCAGTGTTGCTGTCTGTCTGTCTCACAGCTCCCCAGTCAGGCAGTGTTGCTGTCTGTCTGTCTCACAGCTCCCCAGTCAGGCAGTGTTGCTGTCTGTCTGTCTGTCTCACAGCTCCCCAGTCAGGCAGTGTTGCTGTCTGTCTGTCTCACAGCTCCCCAGTCAGGCAGTGTTGCTGTCTGTCTGTCTGTCTCACAGCTCCCCAGTCAGGCAGTGTTGCTGTCTGTCTGTCTGTCTCACAGCTCCCCAGTCAGGCAGTGTTGCTGTCTGTCTGTCTGTCTCACAGCTCCCCAGTCAGGCAGTGTTGCTGTCTGTCTGTCTCACAGCTCCCCAGTCAGGCAGTGTTGCTGTCTGTCTGTCTGTCTCACAGCTCCCCAGTCAGGCAGTGTTGCTGTCTGTCTGTCTGTCTGTCTCACAGCTCCCCAGTCAGGCAGTGTTGCTGTCTGTCTGTCTCACAGCTCCCCAGTCAGGCAGTGTTGCTGTCTGTCTGTCTCACAGCTCCCCAGTCAGGCAGTGTTGCTGTCTGTCTGTCTGTCTCACAGCTCCCCAGTCAGGCAGTGTTGCTGTCTGTCTGTCTCACAGCTCCCCAGTCAGGCAGTGTTGCTGTCTGTCTGTCTCACAGCTCCCCAGTCAGGCAGTGTTGCTGTCTGTCTGTCTCACAGCTCCCCAGTCAGGCAGTGTTGCTGTCTGTCTGTCTGTCTCACAGCTCCCCAGTCAGGCAGTGTTGCTGTCTGTCTGTCTCACAGCTCCCCAGTCAGGCAGTGTTGCTGTCTGTCTGTCTCACAGCTCCCCAGTCAGGCAGTGTTGCTGTCTGTCTGTCTGTCTGTCTCACAGCTCCCCAGTCAGGCAGTGTTGCTGTCTGTCTGTCTGTCTCACAGCTCCCCAGTCAGGCAGTGTTGCTGTCTGTCTGTCTCACAGCTCCCCAGTCAGGCAGTGTTGCTGTCTGTCTGTCTGTCTCACAGCTCCCCAGTCAGGCAGTGTTGCTGTCTGTCTGTCTCACAGCTCCCCAGTCAGGCAGTGTTGCTGTCTGTCTGTCTCACAGCTCCCCAGTCAGGCAGTGTTGCTGTCTGTCTGTCTGTCTCACAGCTCCCCAGTCAGGCAGTGTTGCTGTCTGTCTGTCTCACAGCTCCCCAGTCAGGCAGTGTTGCTGTCTGTCTGTCTCACAGCTCCCCAGTCAGGCAGTGTTGCTGTCTGTCTGTCTCACAGCTCCCCAGTCAGGCAGTGTTGCTGTCTGTCTGTCTGTCTCACAGCTCCCCAGTCAGGCAGTGTTGCTGTCTGTCTGTCTCACAGCTCCCCAGTCAGGCAGTGTTGCTGTCTGTCTGTCTCACAGCTCCCCAGTCAGGCAGTGTTGCTGTCTGTCTGTCTCACAGCTCCCCAGTCAGGCAGTGTTGCTGTCTGTCTGTCTGTCTCACAGCTCCCCAGTCAGGCAGTGTTGCTGTCTGTCTGTCTGTCTGTCTCACAGCTCCCCAGTCAGGCAGTGTTGCTGTCTGTCTGTCTGTCTCACAGCTCCCCAGTCAGGCAGTGTTGCTGTCTGTCTGTCTGTCTCACAGCTCCCCAGTCAGGCAGTGTTGCTGTCTGTTTGTCTGTCTGTCTCACAGCTCCCCAGTCAGGCAGTGTTGCTGTCTGTCTGTCTCACAGCTCACCAGTCAGGCAGTGTTGCTGTCTGTCTGTCTCACAGCTCCCCAGTCAGGCAGTGTTGCTGTCTGTCTGTCTCACAGCTCCCCAGTCAGGCAGTGTTGCTGTCTGTCTGTCTGTCTCACAGCTCCCCAGCCAGGCAGTGTTGCTGTCTGTCTGTCTGTCTCACAGCTCCCCAGTCAGGCAGTGTTGCTGTCTGTCTGTCTCACAGCTCCCCAGTCAGGCAGTGTTGCTGTCTGTCTGTCTCACAGCTCCCCAGTCAGGCAGTGTTGCTGTCTGTCTGTCTGTCTCACAGCTCCCCAGTCAGGCAGTGTTGCTGTCTGTCTGTCTGTCTCACAGCTCCCCAGTCAGGCAGTGTTGCTGTCTGTCTGTCTGTCTCACAGCTCCCCAGTCAGGCAGTGTTGCTGTCTGTCTGTCTGTCTCACAGCTCCCCAGTCAGGCAGTGTTGCTGTCTGTCTGTCTCACAGCTCCCCAGTCAGGCAGTGTTGCTGTCTGTCTGTCTCACAGCTCCCCAGTCAGGCAGTGTTGCTGTCTGTCTGTCTGTCTCACAGCTCCCCAGTCAGGCAGTGTTGCTGTCTGTCTGTCTCACAGCTCCCCAGTCAGGCAGTGTTGCTGTCTGTCTGTCTCACAGCTCCCCAGTCAGGCAGTGTTGCTGTCTGTCTGTCTCACAGCTCCCCAGTCAGGCAGTGTTGCTGTCTGTCTGTCTGTCTCACAGCTCCCCAGTCAGGCAGTGTTGCTGTCTGTCTGTCTGTCTCACAGCTCCCCAGTCAGGCAGTGTTGCTGTCTGTCTGTCTGTCTCACAGCTCCCCAGTCAGGCAGTGTTGGCTGTCTGTCTCACAGCTCACCAGTCAGGCAGTGTTGCTGTCTGTCTGTCTCACAGCTCCCCAGTCAGGCAGTGTTGCTGTCTGTCTGTCTGTCTCACAGCTCCCCAGTCAGGCAGTGTTGCTGTCTGTCTGTCTCACAGCTCCCCAGTCAGGCAGTGTTGCTGTCTGTCTGTCTCACAGCTCCCCAGTCAGGCAGTGTTGCTGTCTGTCTGTCTCACAGCTCCCCAGTCAGGCAGTGTTGCTGTCTGTCTGTCTGTCTCACAGCTCCCCAGTCAGGCAGTGTTGCTGTCTGTCTGTCTCACAGCTCCCCAGTCAGGCAGTGTTGCTGTCTGTCTGTCTCACAGCTCCCCAGTCAGGCAGTGTTGCTGTCTGTCTGTCTGTCTCACAGCTCCCCAGTCAGGCAGTGTTGCTGTCTGTCTGTCTCACAGCTCCCCAGTCAGGCAGTGTTGCTGTCTGTCTGTCTCACAGCTCCCCAGTCAGGCAGTGTTGCTGTCTGTCTGTCTCACAGCTCCCCAGTCAGGCAGTGTTGCTGTCTGTCTGTCTGTCTCACAGCTCCCCAGTCAGGCAGTGTTGCTGTCTGTCTGTCTCACAGCTCCCCAGTCAGGCAGTGTTGCTGTCTGTCTGTCTGTCTCACAGCTCCCCAGTCAGGCAGTGTTGCTGTCTGTCTGTCTGTCTCACAGCTCCCCAGTCAGGCAGTGTTGGCTGTCTGTCTGTCTCACAGCTCCCCAGTCAGGCAGTGTTGCTGTCTGTCTGTCTGTCTCACAGCTCCCCAGTCAGGCAGTGTTGCTGTCTGCCTGTCTCACAGCTCCCCAGTCAGGCAGTGTTGCTGTCTGTCTGTCTCACAGCTCCCCAGTCAGGCAGTGTTGCTGTCTGTCTGTCTGTCTCACAGCTCCCCAGTCAGGCAGTGTTGCTGTCTGTCTGTCTCACAGCTCCCCAGTCAGGCAGTGTTGCTGTCTGTCTGTCTCACAGCTCCCCAGTCAGGCAGTGTTGCTGTCTGTCTGTCTCACAGCTCCCCAGTCAGGCAGTGTTGCTGTCTGCCTGTCTCACAGCTCCCCAGTCAGGCAGTGTTGCTGTCTGTCTGTCTGTCTCACAGCTCCCCAGTCAGGCAGTGTTGCTGTCTGTCTGTCTCACAGCTCCCCAGTCAGGCAGTGTTGCTGTCTGTCTGTCTCACAGCTCCCCAGTCAGGCAGTGTTGCTGTCTGTCTGTCTGTCTCACAGCTCCCCAGTCAGGCAGTGTTGCTGTCTGTCTCACAGCTCCCCAGTCAGGCAGTGTTGCGCGAAGTGGGCGGCAGGTAGCTTAGTGGTTAAGAGCGTTGTGCCAGTAACCGAAAGGTCGCTGGTTCTAATCCCCAAGTCGACTAGGTGAAAAATCTGTCGATGTGCCCTTGAGCAAGGCACTTAACCCTAATTGCTCCTGTAAGTCGCTCTGGATAAGAGCATCTGCTAAATGACTAAAATGTAAAATATAAGTGTATCACTGTAAATTAGACGGAATTTGACATTTTTTAATAATAATAGTTCAACATTTGCTTTATGAGTAGTGCGTGACCCTAGCGTGGCAGCACATACTGTACATTCTAAGTGATTTCAAATGGGTCTTTCTCTATTCTGAATGTTTTATACTGTTCAATTCAAACCAAAATCATTTTTCATCAATGTCTGCATTTCCTGCACTCATTTGAGATCATTTCCACACTGCCACGTAGGGCAGCATGATATGGCCAAACAACACTGCCACGTAAGGCTGCACGATATGGCCAAACAACACTGCCACGTAAGGCTGCACGATATGGCCAAACAACACTGCCACGTAAGGCTGCACGATATGGCCAAACAACACTGCCACGTAAGGCTGCACGATATGGCCAAACAACACTGCCACGTAGGGCTGCAACGATATGGCCAAACAACACTGCCACGTAAGGCTGCACGATATGGCCAAACAACACTGCCACGTAAGGCTGCACGATATGGCCAAACAACACTGCCACGTAAGGCTGCACGATATGGCCAAACAACACTGCCACGTAGGGCTGCACGATATGGCCAAACAACACTGCCACGTAAGGCTGCACGATATGGCCAAACAACACTGCCACGTAGGGCTGCACGATATGGCCAAACAACACTGCCACGTAAGGCTGCACGATATGGCCAAACAACACTGCCACGTAAGGCTGCACGATATGGCCAAACAACACTGCCACGTAGGGCTGCACGATATGGCCAAACAACACTGCCACGTAAGGCTGCACGATATGGCCAAACAACACTGCCACGTAAGGCTGCACGATATGGCCAAACAACACTGCCACGTAAGGCTGCACGATATGGCCAAACAACACTGCCACGTAAGGCTGCACGATATGGCCAAACAACACTGCCACGTAAGGCTGCACGATATGGCCAAACAACACTGCCACGTAAGGCTGCACGATATGGCCAAACAACACTGCCACGTAGGGCTGCACGATATGGCCAAACAACACTGCCACGTAAGGCTGCACAATATGGCCAAACAATCTAGGCCTTATTTTTAACCAAATGTTGAAATTGCAATTTGACTTGTGATTTAGAGCAGAACACTTGGTAAACTGTTGGAATCACGGAAATATAATGATTATTCAAATTCTATAGTTAGAATATAATAGTGGGCACTTTGAATACAGTGTTGACATGACAACCAATGAAAATGCCAGGGAGGAGTTAGTGTGCCAGGGTAGGAACCAAAGTGTTGACAAGTGTTTCCTAGGGGACTCTATAATCTTTGGCTACATTGAATGTTCTCTCTTAGCTACTTCATGTAGCCAACATATTCTTGCTTTGTGTTTTCCTCTTTGATTTAGAAGATAGTGTGCAGATGTAGTTCTCCACCATCCCTGCTATTATCAGCCTGTATAGCTGGTTACATTGGCTCTGACTCAGTACATGTATTGGCTAGTTAGCGATTAGCATTAGCGGCTAACAAGATTTAGGCACAACTTACTAAGAAAACACAAACTAGCTGTTTACAGATGTAAGAACCACAAACAAAAAGTCAAATTATAGAATGCTAGTGGATTTATATTAAGAAGCAAAGTGAAAACAACATTGTTGTCATCAACATTGTTTTATGTGCTGCATTGACCAGAGTCTCATGGTAGAGGAACCACCATGTGCTGCATTGACCATGTAGAGTCTCATGGTAGAGGAACCACTGCATTGACCATGTAGAGTCTCATGGTAGAGGAAGCACCATGTGCTGCATTGACCATGTAGAGTCTCATGGTAGAGGAACCACCATGTGCTGCATTGACCATGTAGAGTCTCATGGTAGAGGAACCACCATGTGCTGCATTGACCATGTAGAGTCTCATGGTAGAGGAACCACCATGTGCTGCATTGACCATGTAGAGACTCATGGTAGAGGAACCACCATGTGCTGCATTGACCATGTAGAGTCTCATGGTAGAGGAAACACATGTGCGTCATTGACCATGTAGTCTCATGGTAGAGGAACCACTGCATTGACCATGTAGAGTCTCATGGTAGAGGAACCATTGCATTGACCATGTAAAGTCTCATGGTAGAGGAACCACCATGTGCTGCATTGACCATGCAGAGACTGAACGCAAGAGTCTCATGCTAGAGAGTTTCCAGCAGACCACCATAGTCCCTGTGCCTAAGGACTCTAAGATAACCTGCCTAAATGACTACCGACCCGTAGCACTGACGTCTGTAGCCATGAAGTGCTTTGAAAGGCTGGTCATGGCTCACATCAACACCATTATCCCAGAAACCCTAGACCCACTCCAATTTGCATACCGCCCCAACAGATCATGCTATCTCTATTGCACTCCACACTGCCCTTTCCCACCTGGACAAGAGGAACACCTACGTGAGAATGCTATTCATTGAATAGAGCTCAGCGTTCAACAACATAGTGCCCTCAAATCTCATAACTAAGCTAAGGATCCTGGGACTAAACACCTTCCTCTGCAACTGGATCCTGGACTTCCTGACGGTCCGCCCCCAGGTGGTAAGGGTAGGTAACAACACATCTGCCACACTGATCCTCAACACGGGGGCCCCTCAGGGGTGCGTGCTCAGTCCCCTCCTGTACTCTCTGTTCACCCATGACTGCATGGCCAGACACGACTCCAACACCATCATTAAGTTTGCCGACGACACAACAGTGGTAGGCCTGATCACCGACAACGATGAGACAGCCTATAGGGAGGAGGTCCGAGACCTGGCCGTGTGGTGCCAGGATAACAACCTCTCCCTCAACGTGACCAAGACAAAGGAGATGATTGTGGACTACAGGAAAAAAAAGAGGACTGAGCACGCCCCCATTCTCATCGACGGGGCTGTAGTGGAACAGGTTGAGAGCTTCAAGTTCCTTGGTGTCCACATCACCAACGAACTACCATGGTCCAAACACACCAAGACAGTCGTGAAGAGGGCACGACAAAGCCTATTCCCCCTCAGGAGACTGAAAAGATTTGGCATGGGTCCTCAGATCCTCAAAAAGTTATACAGCTGCACCATCGAGAGCATCCTGACTGGTTGCATCACCACCTGGTATGGCAACTGCTCGGCCTCCGACCGCAAGGCACTACAGAGGGTAGTGCGTATGGCCCAGTACATCACTGGGGCCAAGCTTCCTGCCATCCAGGACCTCTATACCAGGCGGTGTCAGAGGAAGGCCCTCAAAATTGTCAAAGACTCCAGCCACCCTAGTCATAGACTGTTCTCTCTGCTACCGCACGGCAAGCGGTACCGGAGTGCCAAGTCTAGGTCCAAAAGACTTCTCAACAGCTTCTACCCCCAAGCCATAAGACTCCTGAACAGCTAATCATGGCTACCCGGACTATTTGCACTGCCCCCCCACCCCATCTTTTTACGCTGCTGCTACTCTGTTAATTATTTATGCATAGTCACTTTAACTCTACCCACATGTACATATTACCTCAAACCTAGCTGGTGCCCCCGCACATTGACTCTGCACCTGTACCCCCTGTATATATAGCCTCCCTACTGTCACTTTATTTTACTTCTGCTCTTTTTTTCTCAACACTTTTTTCTTGTTGTTTTATTCTACTTTTTTATTTAAAATAAATGCACTGTTGGTTAAGGGCTGTAAGTAAGCAGTTCACTGTAATGTCTGCACCTGTTGTATTCAGTGCATGTGGCCAATAACATTTGATTTGATTTGAACAACAAATGTGCACCTTGAGTGACAGGGGGCGGGGTCTGTGTGGAAGCTGCATGGAGAGAGAGGACTCAAGTAGCTAAGGAAACTATAAAAATGGATGTTACCCACAGCGTATCACATTTAACAAACCAAACATTCAAATACCGTTCTAGAAGGTAAAGTAAAAACCCAAACCGGTCCGTGCATCAATACCGGTATATGGTAAAATACGGTACACCGCCCAGCCCCATACTGTGGAGCCCCGAGCACCCGCCAACATGGCTGGTAAAACAGACAACTTAGTATTGCCTAAATCTACCCACATTTGGCAGGTGTTAATTTTAGGCCCTGATCCTGGTGGTAACAGAACCTGGTTCATATGGACAGAATCAGATCTAATCCAAAAGGAGTCATTTCAAGAGAAGTGTAGGAAACCAAAGCATTGCCAGATGAGTGACTGGATCTTACAGCGAAGCTTCATCATGTTTAAAAACATCAACTACAGTACTGACCTGCGCCGCTCCTCTCTCCATTTAGAGATCTCCTCTTCAGTGTCCAGCTTGATTCTCTTTGCTCCTGGGGCATGGTTCTATAGGAGATGGTACAGGAGGAGTTAGGGTAATGTATGTTTTATACAGGAGGAGTTAGGGTAATGTATGTTCTATACAGGAGGAGTTAGGGTAATGTATGTTCTATACAGGAGGAGTTAGGGTAATGTATGTTCTATACAGGAGGAGTTAGGGTAATGTATGTTCTATACAGGAGGAGTCAGGTTAATGTATGTTTTATACAGGAGGAGTCAGGTTAATGTATGTTTTATACAGGAGGAGTTAGGGTAATGTATGTTTTATACAGGAGGAGTCAGGTTAATGTATGTTTTATACAGGAGGAGTCAGGTTAATGTATGTTTTATACAGGAGGAGTCAGGTTAATGTATGTTTTATACAGGAGGAGTCAGGTTAATGTATGTTTTATACAGGAGGAGTCAGGTTAATGTATGTTTTATACAGGAGGAGTCAGGTTAATGTATGTTTTATACAGGAGGAGTCAGGTTAATGTATGTTTTATACAGGAGGAGTCAGGTTAATGTATGTTTTATACAGGAGGAGTCAGGTTAATGTATGTTTTATACAGGAGGAGTCAGGTTAATGTATGTTTTATACAGGAGGAGTTAGGTTAATGTATGTTTTATACAGGAGGAGTTAGGGTAATGTATGTTTTATACAGGAGGAGTCAGGGTAATGTATGATTCTATCCAGATGAAGAGGGGGTCTATGGTCTAGGTTCATTATGACTCTATACAGATGAAGAGGGGGTCTATGGTCTAGGTTCATTATGACTCTATACAGATGAAGAGGGGGTCTATGGTCTAGGTTCATTATGACTCTATACAGATGAAGAGGGGGTCTATGGTCTAGGTTCATTATGACTCTATACAGATGAAGAGGGGGTCTATGGTCTAGGTTCATTATGACTCTATACAGATGAAGAGGGGGGTCTATGGTCTAGGTTCATTATGACTCTATACAGATGAAGAGGGGGTCTATGGTCTAGGTTCATTATGACTCTATACAGATGAAGAGGGGGTCAGGTTAGGGTTAATGGGGGTTAGGGTTAATGGGGGTCAGGTTAGGGTTAATGGGGGTCAGGTTAGGGGTTAATGGGGGTTAGGGTTAATGGGGGTCAGGTTAGGGTTAATGGGGGTTAGGGTTAATGGGGGTTAGGGTTAATGGGGGTTACTACTTACATTCTTCCAGTGAATGTTGACCAGCTTCTCATGAGCAGTGAAGCTGCAGTCTTCAACCGAGCACTAGAAAACAGAAGTCTCTTTTACTAAAGGAAGACTAACACAATGCTTTGCCTGTTTTACTAAAGGTAGACCAACACAATGCTTTGCCTGTTTTACTAAAGGTAGACTAACACAATGCTTTGCCTGTTTTACTAAAGGTAGACCAACACAATGCTTTGCCTGTTTTACTAAAGGTAGACCAACACAATGCTTTGCCTGTTTTACTAAAGGTAGACCAACACAATGCTTTGCCTGTTTTACTAAAGGTAGACTAACACAATGCTTTGCCTGTTTTACTAAAGGTAGACCAACACAATGCTTTGCCTGTTTTACTAAAGGTAGACCAACACAATGCTTTGCCTGTTTTACTAAAGGTAGACCAACACAATGCTTTGCCTGTTTTACTAAAGGTAGACTAACACAATGCTTTGCCTGTTTTACTAAAGGTAGACCAACACAATGCTTTGCCTGTTTTACTAAAGGTAGACCAACACAATGCTTTGCCTGTTTTACTAAAGGTAGACTAACACAATGCTTTGCCTGTTTTACTAAAGGTAGACTAACACAATGCTTTGCCTGTTTTACTAAAGGTAGACTAACACAATGCTTTGCCTGTTTTACTAAAGGTAGACCAACACAATGCTTTGCCTGTTTTACTAAAGGTAGACTAACACAATGCTTTGCCTGCTGGCTCCCCTTCCTCTGCGGAAGCATAGTTCCCGCTCAGCCCAGTCAAAACTGTTCGCTGCTCTGGCACCCCAATGGTGGAACAAGCTCCCTCACGACGCCAGGACAGCGGAGTCACTCACCACCTTCCGGAGACATTTGAAACCCCACCTCTTTAAGGAATACCTGGGATAGGATAGAGGAATCCTTCTACCCCCCCCCAATTGTAAAGTGGTTATCCCACTGGCTATAGGGTGAACGCACCAATTTGTGAGTCGCTCTGGCTAAGAGCGTCTGCTAAATGACGTTAATGTGCCCTTGAGCAAGGCACTTAACCCTAATTGCTCCTGTAAGTCGCTCTGGATAAGAGCGTCTGCTAAATGACTAAAATGTAAATGTAAAATGTACTAAAGGTAGACCAACACAATGCTTTGCCTGTTTTACTAAAGGTAGACCAACACAATGCTTTGCCTGTTTTACTAAAGGTAGACCAACACAATGCTTTGCCTGTTTTACTAAAGGTAGACTAACACAATGCTTTGCCTGTTTTACTAAAGGTAGACTAACACAATGCTTTGCCTGTTTTACTAAAGGTAGACTAACACAATGCTTTGCCTGTTTTACTAAAGGTAGACTAACACAATGCTTTGCCTGTTTTACTAAAGGTAGACTAACACAATGCTTTGCCTGTTTTACTAAAGGTAGACTAACACAATGCTTTGCCTGTTTTACTAAAGGTAGACTAACACAATGCTTTTGCCTGTTTTACTAAAGGTAGACCAACACAATGCTTTGCCTGTTTTACTAAAGGTAGACTAACACAATGCTTTGCCTGTTTTACTAAAGGTAGACTAACACAATGCTTTGCCTGTTTTACTAAAGGTAGACTAACACAATGCTTTGCCTGTTTTACTAAAGGTAGACCAACACAATGCTTTGCCTGTTTTACTAAAGGTAGACCAACACAATGCTTTGCCTGTTTTACTAAAGGTAGACTAACACAATGCTTTGCCTGTTTTACTAAAGGTAGACCAACACAATGCTTTGCCTGTTTTACTAAAGGTAGACTAACACAATGCTTTGCCTGTTTTACTAAAGGTAGACTAACACAATGCTTTGCCTGTTTTACTAAAGGTAGACCAACACAATGCTTTGCCTGTTTTACTAAAGGTAGACTAACACAATGCTTTGCCTGTTTTACTAAAGGTAGACCAACACAATGCTTTGCCTGTTTTACTAAAGGTAGACTAACACAATGCTTTGCCTGTTTTACTAAAGGTAGACTAACACAATGCTTTGCCTGTTTTACTAAAGGTAGACCAACACAATGCTTTGCCTGTTTTACTAAAGGTAGACCAACACAATGCTTTGCCTGTTTTACTAAAGGTAGACTAACACAATGCTTTGCCTGTTTTACTAAAGGTAGACTAACACAATGCTTTGCCTGTTTTACTAAAGGTAGACTAACACAATGCTTTGCCTGTTTTACTAAAGGTAGACCAACAATGGAAACTTGGAACCCTGATGACCTAGTATGATGTCATCACGTTCAGTTCATCACCTCAGAATCATTCGATCATGAGAATCCGTTACCTTGACATGTTGAGAGACGTGTTCGTCGTACTTGTCTTGGTTTTTGAAGCCTCTGTCACACGGGTCACAGAAATGTGAAAAAACTGGCTCTTTTTTATTTTTCTGCTGGAAAGAAAAACATTTGAACCATTACAGTCAAATCAGTCTCCCTATTGGAGTGTTACACTGTAAGACAGGGCTGGACAACTGATGGGAGCAGGGGCCACAAAGAAACACAACTCATCATGAGGGGCTATAGAGGGTCTGTGTAGCTACATCCATACACCCCCACACAGCTTGCGAGCAAAACATTTTAGCGGCCCCCTCATGACAGGAGAAAAAAAATGTACGTTTTAAAGTTCATTTCCTGCAATTCTGCCCATTTTGCCCTGGGGCGCAGAGAATTCTGCCCATTTTGCCCTGGGGCGGAGAGAATTCTGCCCATTTTGCCCTGGGGCGGAGAGAATTCTGCAATTTTTCACTAATTTCATCCAATTCTATTCATTTTGCGATAGGGTGGAGGCGAATGCTTGCAGTTTTTAATATGATAACTGATGATCAATGGGCCCCACCCTGGTCGGAAATTCAACCATGCTTTAAATAGCTGGCCGCTAGACTGACCAATCTAAGACAATGTAGCTGACGCCAGTCTCCAGACCTTAATCCCATAGAAAATCTGTGGAGGGAGCTGAAGGTTCGAGTTGCCAAACGTCAGCCTCGAAACCTTAATTACTTGGAGAAGATCTGCAAAGAGGAGTGGGACAAAATCCCTCCTGAGATGTGTGCAAACCTGTTGGCCAACTACAAGAAACGTCTGACCTCTGTGATTGCCAACAAGGGTTTTGCCACCAAGTACTAAGTCATGTTTTGCAGAGGGGTCAAATACTTATTTCCCTCATTAAAATGCAAATCAATGTATAACATTTTTTACATGCATTTTTCTGGATTTTTGTTGTTATTCAGTCTCTCACTGTTCAAATAAACCTACCATTAAAATTATAGACTGATCATGTCGTTGTCAGTGGGCAAATGTACAAAATCAGCAGGGGGTCAAATACTTTTTCCCCTCACTGTACCTGCCGCCCCATCTTCCTGTTTATGCTGTATGTTCAGGTAACTGCCAAAATAAAGGAAACAGCAACACAGTGTCTTAAAGGGAAACGTCACCACTTCATATTCATCATCTGCAGCAGCACCCCAACACAGTGTCTTAAAGGGAAATGTCACCACTTCATATTCATCATCTGCAGCAACACCCCAACACAGTGTCTTAAAGGGAAACGTCACCACTTCATATTCATCATCTGCAGCAACACCCCAACACAGTGTCTTAAAGGGAAACGTCACCACTTCATATTCATCATCTGCAGCAACACCCCAACACAGTGTCTTAAAGGGAAACGTCACCACTTCATATTCATCATCTGCAGCAGCACCCCAACACAGTGTCTTAAAGGGAAACGTCACCACTTCATATTCATCATCTGCAGCAGCACCTCAACACAGTGTCTTAAAGGGAAACGTCACCACTTCATATTCATCATCTGCAGCTGCATCTCAACACAGTGTCTTAAAGGGAAATGTCACCACTTCATATTCATCATCTGCAGCAGCACCTCAACACAGTGTCTTAAAGGGAAATGTCACCACTTCATATTCATCATCTGCAGCAGCACCTCAACACAGTGTCTTAAAGGGAAACGTCACCACTTCATATTCATCATCTGCAGCAACACCCCAACACAGTGTCTTAAAGGGAAACGTCACCACTTCATATTCATCATCTGCAGCAACACCCCAACATGTGAAAATGGAGCGTTTCTATGTTTTGGAGTAAAACAGAGGAAGATAAGTGTTTCCAATGACATCATCATTAATAGACAATTAGTAGGCAAGGCCTCATAATTGGTTAAAATCAAAACGATGTACACCGATGTCGTCATTGGAAACACCCATCTTCCTCAATCTGTTTTACTAAAAAAACATAGAAACGCACCATTTTCTCATTGTTGATGTTGGGGTGGTGCTGGAGATGATGAATAGGAAGTAACATTTTTCCATTCCCTTTAATTGGGCGTTGGGCCACCAGTGGTCAGAACTGCTTCAAGGCACCTTGGGACAGATTCTACAAGTGTCTGGAACTCTGTTGGAGGGAGGCAACACCATTGTTCCATGAGAAACTCCATCGTTTGGTGTTTTGTTGATGGAAAACAAAATGGATGTGGGTACGAAGACCCACGAGCCACTGGGACCCTCATGATGACTTCCTTTTTTTGTGGCTGCCATCCCCATCAAAGTTGCCCATGTGTTGATGAAGGCGTAGAAGGGGAGGAGCCTAAGGGGAGGAGCCTAAGGGGAGGAGCCTAAGGGGAGGAGCCTAAGGGGAGGAGCCTAAGGGGAGGAGCCTAAGGGGAGGAGACTAAGGGGAGGAGACTGGTTAAAGAAGGATTTTTAAGCCTTGAGACATGGATTGTGTATGTGTGCCATTCAGAGGGTGAATGGGCAAGACAAAATATTTAACTGTAGTTGAACGGGGTATGGTAGTCGGTGCCAGGCTTGTGTCAAGAACTGCAACGCTGCTGGGTTTTTCACGCTCAACAGTTTCCTGTCTGTATCAAGAATGGTCCACCACCCAAAGAACATCCATCCAACTTGACAACTGTGGGAAGCATTGAGTCAACATGGGCCAGCATCCCTGTGGAACGCTTTCGACACCTTGTAGAGTCCATGCCCTGACAAATTGAGGCTGTTCTGAGGGCAAAGAGGGGGTGCAATTCAATATTAGAAAGGAGTTGTTCATGTTTTGTACACTCAGTGTTTCCATGACTTTGGCAGTTCCCTGTAGATATATCAGAGACCTGGCTTTTAGTTTGATAGTGGATGTACTACCTTTTTCCACTGGTTGTTGGGAGGACCATAGTCCTGCCTTCCGCTTCCATGTCCACGATGGAAGTTCCGGCCTGTGGGTCAACGGTCAATACGACAATATTACGACATGTAGCCTACAGCTGGGTTCAGTTCAGTCATCACCAATCTGACACTTCTGTTCTGATAATGATGCAGGAGAAGTGCTTTCAAGTCAAGTTTAGTCAGACCTAGCCCTGAACCAGCATCTCCTCTGCCCAGATATTGGTTCAACCTAGCCCAAATTATAGACCTCCATTATAATGGGCCACGCTTAGTCGGCCCTACCCCACTAAATTGCGTCATGGGAGTTTCCTTCAACAGACCTGATTTGGTAACAGTAGTCCACCAGGGGCTCTCAGCCAGGCCGCTACTAGTACCAGAACTCTCCTTGTTAGTATTAGTATAGTACTCACCATATGAGCCTCTGGGTCGACCGGGTTCGGGGCCGCCGTTCCAGTGTTCTCCCTGGCCGTTGTAGCTCCACGGCTCGGATGGCGGCTCGTACCAGTTCCACATACTGGGCTGGAAGTTGCTAGGAGGCGGATGGAACGTTGGCGGTCTCACCATCGAACCTGGAGGAGAGCCAAAGTTCGGCGGAGGGTAGCTTCCAAAATCATTCATGATGTAGGTGGCGCCTCTTCTTCAACGTTGTGTCGGTTCAATTCGTTTGTATAAATGTTTGTCTAGCTACGACCACGGAGGTATAATAAGAACGGCTACGACACGTGTATTTTTATGCTCGAGTTGCCGCGTTCACGTGCTAGTCGGAACTAGAAAACTCTGAAATGTCCGACTTTCTATGTAAGTACTGGTTGTAGTTATATACACGTGCCGCTTTCAACCAGTCATCAAGTCGGACATTTCAGAATTTCCTACTTCCGACTAGAACGTGAACGCGACAAGTTTAGATGCGCAAAGCGTGTTCGCCAGACTGAACGTCATATCCGTTAGTTTACACCAACCAAAACGATTTAGTTTCCATCCAACAACGATTTAGGCACAATGAAAATGTACCATAACTCATGTAGTTTATGAAAACTAACTCATGTAGAATTATATCTGCCCTATGTACATAGTCATTGAACACTGGTCACTTTAATAAGGTTCACATACTGTTTTACCCACTTAATATGTATATACAGAATCCTATTCAAGGCTCATCCGATAGAGCCCCACAGTGGAGGTGTCATTGCTTGTCCATATATGTATATATTCTTAAATTCCATTCCTTACATAGATTTGTGTGTATTGGGTATATGTTGTGAAATTTGTTAGATATTACTGCACTGTCGGAGCTAGAAGCACAAGCATTTCGCTACACCCGCAATAACATCTGCTAAACACGTGTATGTGACAAATAAATGTGATGATTTGATTTGATTATACCCATAAAACCTAGTGGTCAAAGAGGGAAATGGTTCCAATCGTTTTTCCACCATTCATTTTTCCCATAAGGGATTTTAGAAACACATAAAATAAGGGCTGTGTTTCTTGAATGCTTACCCTGGCGTGACGTGTCCATAACCATCTAAATCTCTCTCGGACAAGGTGACTAATATCAATATATACTGCTCAATTTACTCTCAGATTCGAAACTGCTAATTATCATCAAAGTAGACATCATGCAAAACTACAAATCCCTGCAAGCTCCTGCACATTATCTCTAGCTGACACCTTTGCTAACAGGTATTGTGTCAATTTAAAACTTGCACAAGACGGTTCACAGAATTGTCCATTTAAAAATGTTTAGCCAATGTATTAATTACTACATTTAGCTAACATTAGATAGTTAATCCAGAGATTCTTACATTTGCCTCGATTTGGCAGTCTCGTCCAGATCATCATGGCATTTGTAGTTCTTTATGATAGCCACATTAGCAGCTAATTAATTAAATACAGGCGAATATATTGATAAAAGGAATCTTGTCCGAGAGAGATTTACACGGTAATCAAAACGTCACGCCAGGGTAAGCCTACACGAAACACAGCCCTTATTTTATGTGTTTCTAAAATCCCCTATGGGAAAAATGAATGATGGAAAAACGATTGGAACCATTTCCATGTTTGACCGCTAGGTTTTATGGGTATTATGACTCATACTGTGGTACTCTATATAACTACTGCTGTACACACCTTTTCTATTCATATACTGTCCATAATGTCTATACGCACCATCATATACATACACTACCAGTCAAAGGTTTGGACACACCTCCTCATTCAAGGGTTTTTCTTTATTTTTTACTATTTTTTACATTGTAGAATAATAGTGAAGACATCAAAACTATGAAATAACACATATGGAATCATGTAGTAACCAAAAAAGTGTTAAACAAATCAAAATATATTTTATATTTGAGATTCTTTAAATAGCCATCCTTTGCCTTGACGGTCCTCATGAGAGCCAGTTTCATCATAGCGCTTGATGGTTTTTGCGACTGCACTTGAAGAAACGTTCAAAGTTCTTGAAATGTTCCGTATTGACTGACCTTCATGTCTTAAAGTAATGATGGACTGTCATTTCTCTTTGCTTATTTTAGATGTGTAAGGGCTATTTTACCAAGAAGGAGAGTGATGGAGTGCTGCATCAGATGGCAATGCAAATAGTCCGGGTAGGCATGATTAGCTGTTCAGGAGTCTTATGGCTTGAGGGTAGAAGCTGTTAAGAAGCCTTTTGGACCTAGACTTGGTTCTCCGGTACCGCTTGCCGTGCGATAGCAGAGAGAACAGTCTATGACTAGGGTGGCTGGAGTCTTTGACAAATTTTAGGGCCTTTCTCTGACACCGCCTGGTATAGAGGTCCTGGATGGCAGGAAGCTTGGCCCCAGTGATGTACTGGGCCATACGCACTACCCTCTGTAGTGCCTTGCGGTCGGAAGCCGAGCAGTTGCCATACCAGGTGGTGATGCAACCAGTCAGGATGCTCTCGATGGTGCAGCTGTATAACTTTTTGAGGATCTGAGGACCCATGCCAAATCTTTTCAGTCTCCTGAGGGGGAATAGGCTTTGTCGTGCCCTCTTCACGACTGTCTTGGTGTGTTTGGACCATGATAGTTTGTTGGTGATGTGGACACCAAGGAACTTGAAGCTTCAACCTGTTCCACTACAGCCCTGTCGATGAGAATGGGGGTGTGGTCAGTCCTCTTTTTTTTCCTGTTGTAATAATATAATAGTCCACAATCATCTCCTTTGTCTTGATCACGTTGAGGGAGAGGTTGTTATCCTGGCACCACACGGCCAGGTCTCTGACCTCCTCCCTATAGGCTGTCTCATCGTTGATGTTGAACGCTGAGCTGTAGTCAATGAATAGCATTCTCACGTAGGTGTGCCTCTTGTCCAGGCGGGAAAGGGCAGTGTGGAGTGCAATAGAGATTGCATCATCTGGGGATCTGTTGGGGCGGTATGCAAATTGGAGTGGGTCTAGGGTTTCTGGGATAATGGTGTTGATGTGAGCCATGACCAGCCTTTCAAAGCACTTCATGGCTACAGACGTGAGTGCTACGGGTCGGGAGTCATTTAGGCATGTTATCTTAGTGTCCTTGGGCACGGGGACTACGGTGGTCTGCTTGAAACATGTTGGTATTACAGACTCAGTCAGGGACATGTTGAAAATGTCAGTGAAGACACTTGCCAGTTGGTCAGCACATGCTCGGAGTACACGTCCTGGTAATCCGTCTGCATCCGTCTGGCCTTGTGAATGTTGACCTGCTTAAAAGTCTTATTCATGTCGGATACGGAGAGCTTGATCACATAGTCATCTGGAACAGCTGGTGCTCTCATGCATGCTTCAGTGTTGCTTGCCTCGAAGCGAGCATAGAAGTGGTTTAGCTCGTCTGGTAGGCTTGTGTCACTGGGAAGCTCGCGGCTGTGCTTCCCTTTGTAGTCTGTAATAGTTTTCAAGCCCTGCCACATCCGACGAGCGTCAGAGCCGGTGTAGTACGATTCAATCTTAGTCCTGTATTGATGTTCGTCAAACAGGCAAAGAGATTCCATATGTGTTATTTTATAGTTTTGATGTCTTCACTATTATTCTACAATGTAGAAAATATTAAAAATTAAGAAAAACCCTTGAATGAGTAGGTGTGTCCAAACTTTTGACTGGTAGTGTATATATTTATATTCCGGACTAGGTAGCCTAGTGGTTAGTGTTGGGCCATTAACCGAAAGGTCTCTGTTTTGAATACCAAGCCAACAAGGTAAAAAACCCTAATTTGCTCCAGGGTCGCCATACTACTACAGCTGAGCCTGTAAAACAACTAACCAGTGTATGTGACAGCAAACATATAT